>NW_010529878.1:47913-129009 GCF_000687285.1 Phaethon lepturus
CCATACTAGTGAAGTCAAGCCTTCTGGATATAGCTGATGGCTGTGGCCAGGGAAAGAATTACTGGTTTCTCACTCCCAGAAATTATCTACAATAACACCATCTACCTCAGAATAATAGGTGATACAACTCTTGCAACGAAACAACTCCTTTGGCTCTGATAAATTGTAAGCGGCGTTTGGTTAACACATTACGTAGCAGCGTCCGTGAATGAACAGCACACAGCCTCCCTGAGCTACTGCAGGGTGCCACAGTTCCTTTAAGAGAATCAGAGGAGGCATAGGCTAAAAAGTTGAAAGACACTGATCTAACATAATTACAGTTTCTCTGTGGTTTGACTTTTTCCCCAAGACTGGCCTCTCGGATCACTACACAGTATTCAACATAACATACATTCACTCCTTTGTTCTCTCTCCATCACTCTCTAATCCTGGCACCCTTTAAAGCCCTTTCCTGTGTTTCTATGTAACACAAGTAAGAAAAAATAGGGTAGACTTGGCAAAAGATGACTAGATACTGAAAGAGCACTAGTATTTTCATCCTAATTGAAGATAAGAAACTACAAATATAAAACTATTATATAAAAAGTTAGCTGACAGAGTATGCACTTTACTAGGTATATCTGAAACAGGAGGATCAGCAGCAGTTGAAAGGTACACCTTAAGATTTTCTACACTATTTAAAACTTCAATATATTCTAAAGTTTGAAGTATTAAGTATCTGTTTGCCTACTGTAAGTTTATGAATGCACTCTTCAAAAGGAAGAACTCATGTTTTCTTCCTGCTGTGTCGCTGCTCTATGAAGTTCACTCCTAGGACTCCATAGTAGCTCAAGTTGCGATCGCTGGGAGATGCCAGTGCTAAAAACAATAAAAATGATCACAGCAAAGGGGCCTTACAAATTTGTATTTTTTTTAAGATATCAAAGGGAAGGTCATAAATTAGTCAAACTGTTTGGTATAAACCCAACTGTGGCTGATGCAAACACACGTTTTTTTTTCTATAAAAATAAGGTTACTCTGCAAACATGTACTTGCTTTCAGGTTTCATTCCAAAAGGATGCCAGATGAGCAGAGATATCTGCTAGTAGTTCAGAAAGGGCATTTTCAATGTCAGAATAAAAGCCTTCTTCGCAAGTAATAATCCAAGTGAGCTATTTATGGAAGACATATAAATGCTCTACACAAAAGGAAAAACAAGACTTACAGGAAAGTGCAATGAAAGAAACCATTTTTCAAAGTTCCTGAGTTTTGTGATCCAAGGAAATTTAATTTTCTTCTGACTAAGTAGTGGTAATTTCATGGAAGGTAAAAAAATAAATAAGAAGGGTTAAGAACAAGATAGTATAGCTATCCTAACAATTTGTAAGAGAAGTAGGCAAACTATAAGAAGACCTATTTTTTTTTTTTAATGCAGCATTTACCACAGCCACCAATACCGATTAAAAAAATAGTGCCTTAAAAGAAATGGTAAAGCAGCTTCCTGCCAGACTGTCTCACAGAAAAATGTATTCATTTAACTTAGACCTCATTTCTTTGATTCTTTTTCTAGCAGACACTTTAGCATGCCTTATTTTCATCATGTACATGTTATTGATTGGCCAAATGGCAGATTTCACATGTAATTTCTTGTATTTATTATCATATCCCACCAACCTTATCTTCTACATTTTATTTCTCATGTATAGGGGGAAAAAAATTGTAAAAATTACGTCAAACCTTAACCAGTAATAGTTATACCTAGGAATCCATAACAACAGTGTTCCTCAAGTTTTAAAGGACAAATAAAACCCCTGTTACTTCCCAGTTCGCAGAACAAATACAAGTGTAATATTTGAAGCATGTGTCTCTGTCGGAGTTGCCCTTCCTACAGAAAATCATGTAACAGAGATTTTGTATACCTATTTAAAAATCAAATGAACCAGTTTAGGCAGAGGTTCCAAACTGGTAAATCTCCAGTTTTTGCATCCCTAGTCTCCCACTGTGATGAATTTTTGTAGCTGTGGAAAATCACAGAACCAGGAGAAAGAACTTGGGAACTAGATAACATTTGCTAGAATTTTATTAGCATGAGAAACAGAACTAGCTTTTAAAAACTATTAACTAATGTTAGCTTTCAGCTGCCTCCTCAAGGTCTAAATTCAGACTGAAAGCTTGAAAACAATAGTCAAATTGCCACTAAACAATCAAGCTCTTCTTTCATATTATTTTATGTCCTCTATGCTAATTACAGTCTTACAAATTACAGTACATGACAGACTAAGTCAGCTGATGCTATACCTCACTTTAGAATTTTAAGTGTCACCATACCTATTCAAATCAGGTGTGGGACTTTAAAAGCTTTACTCCTCAAGGATTATAAAATGAAATTGAAATTAATCAAAATTTCTAAAGTTAAACATTGTGTATTATTTTCCTTTACCATCTGCCTAGGTTTTTTTCCTTCAACCAACCTGTCAAAGATTAATTTTCTTCGGGGCAGTGTAACTTGAAAACAATTATTCCAACAGCAGAGCAGTACACTGTACAAATAGACAAGGTGCACACTACAGCCTTATGTCAGCAACAGTGATATATAGTGTACTTGCAATGTGAAGAATGGAAAGTGAAAACCACTTCTCTAACAAACAGCATTTCAATAGCTTTAATAGCAAGAGTGATACAAAAACTTGGCAAAAGACAGGCATAGTTTTTGGTACATTAAAATGCTGACATTTTAGGCTCACCACTGTTGCTACACTAATTTCTTAATTGAATTTTTTACAATTTCTAAATACTGACCCTCAAATTACTGGGCCATATTTTTTTCTTCTGCAGCCGTTTTAAAAGGTCTCAATGTAAAAAATGGAGGACTTTTGTAGTAAAGGTGAAAATCTGCCACATGAACTGCCAGTACATTCAGTCAAAATAAAACATGGTACATCCTTCTACATGCAGAGTGGATGAGAAAACTGACGGATTACATTGTGGTAACTTGATTTTATAAAAACAAGTCCAGACAGCGGTTCCTACTGCTCTGGAAGAGACCGCGCTAATGGACATACCAAAAGAGGTGGAGCTCTCATTGAGCATTGTTGGGTTTTTTAACTGTGCTTATGTTTGAGCAAGGGCTTGAGAACAGCTTTTAGCAATATTCCGTACAGTAGAATAAATAGGCTTTAGAAAAGGAAGATGAACTTGCACTGCCTTTTCGCCAATAACTAGCCATCATGAACAGCTTTGAGAAACTTAGCAAAGAATCAGTTTTTAGTAGATTCCGCACATTATATATTGCAAATTAGGAATAGACTTTATTTATTTATTTATTGCTACTTGCTATTTTTACTAATAGCCTCATAGTAAATAAAATGAATCTGAACTCAACAAGCAAAGGAACAACACTTAACATTCCCTTTCTCCTCTCAGTTACAAGCACTCTAGTGTCTGGCTGTAAACTGCTATAGATGCCATGCAGGGTACCAGCTTGGATGCTACAGCAGCCACAACGTTCTGAACAACAACAGGGGGAAAATACCTCTTGTGGACTTCAGAGAACAGAGCTGTCTAACTATGCTCAGGTGAATACAACAGTCTAGTCAGAAATACTACTGTTAACATTTTCAGAATACCTTATATAATGAAGTTTAACCTCTTCTGACCACATACACAAAAAAAAATCCTTTAGCATGTTATCACAGAGACACATGCTCTGAATGTACTTCCGCAGTGATACTTCACTGCCATGTCTTCCTATGCAAAGCCGCAATCAGAGATGTAAACTAAGGCACTGTTTAGGCTTATTTCTAGAGAGAGGGTAGTGACAAGTTTACAAAGCAAATGAACACTACACCTACAATTAAAAAAAAAAATCACTACCTGTTAACTTGCACAGGAGACTGCACGGGTGCGTTAAGCACGTGCTGTGCAGGTACTACAGAACTGGACACTCACAGTCACTGCAAGAAGCAGAAATGCCCACTAGAAGGATCAGTGCCAAATTCCAAACTGCACAGGCAAAATACATAAGTAATCAGAATGCTTGCAGAGTAATATGCAAATTCTTACAGAATTTTGTGAATTATGCAGGGACTAATCTAAGCTGTCTTCTTTTAAAATGAGGAAAACAAAAAACAAAGGAACATCCATGCTAGGAAACATCAGCCAAAGCTCTGTGCCCCCACATATTAAATCAGATTAGTAAAACATCAATATTGAATTAAGATAAATGATGAAACAACAACACATTTTTAGAGGTACTTTTTACATCTTTCTAAAGTGTCAACTGTTCAACACGAAGAGCTATTCACTAAAGTGAACCAAACATGGAACATAGAGCCTAGCAGAAACAGGCCTCCCTTTCTCTCCACGGCTCCTCATTAGGGGAATTGATAAGCAATCTTGCAAAGCTCAACATAGTCATACTTTCAGCTAGATAAGATAAATATTGGACAACAGTGACTTAGAGCTCCATACTGGTACAGAACAACCTCAAGGATAAAAGCAGAAATCTGTCTCCACCTCTACATCTGTGAGGGTGCAAGATGAGAGGGTTTGCCGTAAGCCAGACTTTCTGAGATCTTACCTATTTAGTAACAACAACAAACACGGGCCATAAAAACCCTCTCTACTTTCAAATCCTCTACAATCTATTAAAGAATCCAATATTTAGACTTTGCAATTCTTACTTTTTAAAAATTACAAAGTCTATACTTAGTTTTCAATCCAACCACGAATAGACTTATTTTAAGTTGTTTTGAGTGACTTGAACTTCTGTGATTTATCTGGCTTTGGAAAAAAAATAGTGATGGATAAAGCCAACAGCTTTCATCTTTATTTTACAAGTAAGGAGCTTAAAAAAAATCATAATAATATAATCCAAAATGATGGCACCAAATAAAACAAATCATATCTAGTCTACTGCTTCATCTTATCAGGCATCATCACATAGATAAAAACATAACTTAGCATCAAAAAAAAAAAAAAAGGAAAAGAAAAAAAACCTATGGACACTGCAACTCCAAGGACTTATTCAACAGCCCTTCCTTTCATAATAGCACTCATTAGCATAAATGTTATTATTTTTCTTTTTGTCTTCTATGGTAACTGAAGAACAAAATATCATGTAAAATATCATTTATTGTTGTAAAACATAGTAAACATCTGCTTGCTCCCTTTTTGTTATTTCTGCTCCTGTTTGCTTCAGTTGCATGCTTTGTCTTTATTTTAATCTTCATTTTGATTTATTTGGTAAACCATCAATAGTGGTCATGCTACATGACAAAACATGTTGCCAAGATGTTAAAGTTGGTCTTTTTTGATAAGGAAGTGGACTGCATAAAATGAGGAAAAAGTGAGAGAGTGTTGACGGGGGAAAGGTGGCATAGTTGTCATTCTTTTATTAATAGGTCACAGTACATTACTCACAGAGTGTCTATTAGTCTTTCCTGAAAATGTATTGAATTATAACAAAAAACTCTAGCAGGCAAGGCTAGTCTTTGAGTTTATTCAGGAACATAAGACACCACAAATTGACTGCAAGCCCTAAAATGGCTACAATCTACTTTTGAACATTAGAGGTGTACCATCCTCAAAATGAAGAGATGAGAATTTAATAATAATAATAAAAAAAAAATTTTGCTTTCTTCAAAAAGTCAAGCAACAAGCAGTGGAAGATTCCACAGGTCCACTGCTCCTCAGATAACCTTTTCGCCCTTCCTGAAGTATTTGCAAAGCCAGACAAGACCATAATTTAATTTAATTCAATGAAATGAGAGAAAGGTCATATTTGCATGAGAAAATAGAGTTAAGTGAGATGAGCCGTCAGAAGAAATAAACTACTACATTTGCACCCAAAACCTGTACTTAGGACAATAAATGGATTTCCTCTTTTCAAAAAATTACCACAAACAGCAGCTAAAGATACTTCAAATACAATTACTTTTTAGAAGTGCACTCTTACAGAGTAACTGTGTCAAATGTAGTCTATCAAAGTCCACATTAGAAATAAGATTATCTTTTCCTACACACATCATTATCATTTCTAAACAAGGTTTATTTTACTTTTCCATTTTCCTTTTAGAAGTCCTTGGAATACAGATGCAAAACAAAATTAGTAAAAATTCCATAACAGCCTGTTTGCCAATCTCTCAAACTGAACTACATTAAGCAAAAGTAGATGATTTCACATGTAGCTTATAACGAATTCACTTTGCACATGTAACAAATCCCTCCATGACCATATTAACATTAGTACCTCTGCACTGATCCAGTGGATACATTATGCTTTACCCTGGACACATGCATGTACCAAACTGCACAGGAAAATTAGGCTGCAAGCGATCAAGTCCTGCCAATTATTTATTTAATTTTCTTGTTACCAATGAGAAAATCCTCTCATACTAATGAGAAAAATCCTACAACAGAAATATACCTCTTCCCATTCAAAGGAAGAAAGAAAAAAAAAAGCCACACAGAGTTTGATAGATATTAGAGTCATTTTCTGTGATCCTCTTATCTCTTAGCCTGCAGATGGATGGACCATTTAATGAAAAACAATGGTCCCCCTCATATTAAAGCCACAAAAAATGACCAACTTCTTAACACAGGAACAGCTAAAATACCTCAGAAGTGCTCTGATCATCTCATGTGTTGTTTCCAACTGCAGCCTTCCGAAATGCCCCAATTTTATCAAAATAGGCTCTCCATTTCTTAAATGCATTTCTTCTTTAATTAATTTGTTGAAATTTAGTCACTAGTTAACATTCATAAAATCATTACTATATTAGCATAACTCATAGATACTGTACTGAAAGATACCAAGCTATTCGTATTCTATAATTCTTAGGAACACAAGTGTTGAATGTTAGCACAAGATCGCAAACAGAGCATGTTGGCTATTTCTCTTTTACTATATTCCCAGAAGATTCTAACTGTGCATGACAAAGACCACCTGCTTTGGATCTCTTGTCATTTGGATATTTTTCAGAGCACCAAACTGTGACCAGATTCCCACTACTAGCAGAGGACTTCTGCAAAGTGAGATACAGAATTTGTTTCGTTTTACAGAGTATAACACACAAGTCTTTGGTTCCATGGAGATATTTCTGATGATATTTCTGGCAGCTTCTTAGATTTTAACTATTTCTCTTATTTGTTTTCAAATTGGCACCAACTCATTGCATGAAGTGAAATGCTCATTTGCTTAAATTAATTCACAATGAGCAGTGCTCACAGAATTCCCTGTAACTAATTCTTCTTGTTCTATCTGCAGCTGCACCATGTTATCTGCCCATTGCTTCTGTGCCTTTAACCTATCTTCTAACTCAACAGTAACCATGACTTCTCACATCTCCTTCTCCTCTGCAGACTCTCCTGTTGATTCAGCTCACTATATTCTACACAACATTTCAGTCTTCTGCTTTTGTCTTTTACCCTCTCTCATTAAGACTCAAACCTGTCTCACATTCAATATTTCTCCCAGACACGCACCGTATACTATTTCCACACACACTTCAATGCCATCAGTTCTGCGTGCTTCTGACGTTAAGGATCAGATGCTCATTTTGGATGACACACAAAAATTCCTATTTATTTTTGGTTCTTGGAAGTTTTTTCATCCTTGTCCCAGAGGTGAAATGAAAATAGTCAATATCTGACACTTCTCAATGCTTTTATTTGACTGTTTTCTTCACATTTGGAGTTTTGGACATAATATGTATTTTTAATTATGCATCACACAAAAATTTTTTCTCGTACAATTGATGCATACTCCAAAATATCATTTCCCTCTCTTCTAAGTCTCTTGCATGCCATTAATTTATGACTTGCTGAGCTGCATCTGTTAGCTATGTTTCAAATACTGGGATTCTTTTCAAAATCACTGACAAATACAGGAACAGCATGCATTATTTCAGTTGTAAAAACTCAATGCATTTTACTGGTCCAACAGACACATTTGTTTACCAAGTCTCTATGATATCATTGCTTGTTGAATCATTTTTACTAAGAAATACAGTTATGCAATACTTTTATGATCTACAGAATGAGATCAAAATAGTCATGATAACAAAGCTCAACAAGGAGACAAATTAGACTGACTGGTACTGTGGTAGCTACTTGTTGCTCTTGGAATCCCAAAGATCAGAAGTGCCATAGAGAACGTGAATTCAGACTTTCTGGAGAAGTAATGTAGCTGGTCAAGGAATGCACAAAAAATTCCAACTATTTCCAGCTACATTATATTGAAGATATAACAATAATATTGTGATAGACTAATGATACTAGGAGTGAATCATATCAGCATTATAGGGAAGATCTACACTGTATTATATTAAGTTCCAAGAAAATGACACAACTTTTAATGAGAGGAAAGAGTATCACGTTGCTGCAAGCTAAATATGTCCATAGTGTGGTAACAAAGAATTAGTCTCGCTGTGAAAACACACTATGCAGTTACTGTGTTGAGGATATGACACTTACAATGAAGAATTTCAGAGAACTCATTCTGCATTGTTTTCTATTTAATGCTCATTATTGAAAAGAGAAAGTTCACACTGATGACAATTCTTTTCACATCATAAAAAGAAGATAAATACATGACTAGCACTACGCCACTGAGTCACTATGACTCAAAAAGGGGGAATAAAATAGAAACTTCTCAAAACTAGATCAAGAAATTAAATAATGGGAAAAATGTAGGTGAAAGTCATCAAAACATTTGAAATTCTGCAAGATGGAAAACCACTGCTTGGGACATTTAAAGACACCTAAGTTTCTTAATAATTTGGAGTCACAATGGGTTTCTGTGTCATGGAGTCAGAGGACATTAAATGTAATGATTACACCTCAAGTCAGTTAAAGTATTCCTCGTGCTAAAGGAGCACTGGTGGACTGCAGCATTCCAGATTAAATGGCAGTATGGAATCATACTTAATACAGACAACCACGAACATGTGACACATTGCAAACTAATTCTTGTAAAACCTCTAAGGTTTCGTAACTGGGGAGTTCCTTCATTCCTACACATAGTGAGCAGGTGTAATTGGACTTAACAAAACAAACAAGTGAACAAAACCCCTTATCAGATCTGAATGAAGCTTTTTCTTAAAACTCTATGCATTCTTTGATATGTTACCAAATGTTTTTCCAGTTCAGAGATTAAAAAGCTGTATTTTGGAACATCTTTAAGGATGCCATAAATTACTTTTTCCAGACATGACTGTTATACCAAGGATCCTAGTGTTAACAGCTGATGTGTAACATGTATGGCTATGAAATTCAGCCTGGTGGGAACCTGCTTGGCACATGAAAGCATGAACACACACAGAAAATGTAAAGGCAAAAGTGATCTAAAGAACTTGGTACCTCCTACACTCCCATGGGCAGGACTCTGTCCTTCAAGAAAGGAAGAAAAAAACAGCTCTTGTACTAAGGACACCTCTAGGTGCCCACTCTTCTCCTTTGTGAGTATGCAGCGCAAACAAGCAGAGGGCATATACATTTTGAAGGATTTAGGTATTAATCTGAGACACAAGGGTAACCACGCCAAGCAGTTAAACATATGCTTAAAGTTAAGTATCCAAGGGGCTCTAGAAGTGAGAACTGACAATTCCAGGGCTGTGACAGCTCATTCCACTATACAAGCATATAGTATACACAAGTAGCACCAAAAAAAAGTCTTCTTATTGTTATATACAAGTTGCTTCAACTATTTTCTAGTTGCAAGTAAGTATTACTCCACTTTATAGTTAAAATTCTTGTTTTCTTTGAGTATTGCAGTGAGGTCTCCACTGTCAGGCTAATAATCTTAGTTTATCCATTAAGCATTCCCAGCCTCCGTCTGTCTCTGCTTTCTGATTGCTGTCTGGTCAGTTAATTTCTACAGCTTTTCAACTGGCACTAATCAGGAATTAAAAGCTGCCATCAGCTTTGCCAGATACAGATTCCTACCCCTGGTTAGAAAGGATTTTCAAAATAGGCAATTCTTGGCCTTTTCTGATTATCCACTGACAAGCTCATAATCCAGTCATTAGTATTTAGGAAGTCAAGCAGTGAAATAAACAATCTTGATTATAATCTACTGTTCTTTTTTTAAAATCAAGAAATAAAGCAAAAAAACTTCAGCATTCTAATCCTGAGACATCTGTTTTGGGGTTGGCTTTTTTATTTTTAATTCAACAGGAGAATGGATTTGGGTGAACATGAAAAGGAATGGCAGGAATCCAATAAAAATAGCCCTTGCTAGATGATACATTTACAATGGCCAGTACATTTTATGTCTAACAGTTTCTTTTGTGGCAAGTAAACAAAGACATTTCAGTCAAGTTTACCACGATTAAGATAGTGATTAAAGAGATCTTGCCGTTTTAAACGGGTAGATTTCAGGAGGAGGGAGGGGGAGAGACCTACTAGACAGACTGGATCGGAAAAATCTCCTTTTCAGTTGTTTTCCAGGTGAGGAAGCTCAGAAAAAGCCTTCTGACTAATCCATAACCATCAAAAGGAAGATGACATAGTAATAGAAATTCTGTTATGACACCAAAAATAAACTAGTTGCAAGTTTGGATACATTATCATTTTACAATTCGCCTCCATATCCCTATTGAAACTTTCATCAGCATTGCTGGTTGTCAAATTTCACTCAGATACCCGCTTCTTCAAATTGTTCTACTTGCTAATTTTGGCTAAAACAATGAATCAAAGAGCTTTGCATAATTCTCCTCAATATTACATCAACCAGCAGAACTACTGAAAATCCAAAATCTTCTTACTGAGTTGCCTCTGAATCTACCGGAATTGTTTTTTCTGTTGTCAGGAACATTGCTCTGTCAGTTCACACAGTCAGGGTTTGGAACAAGAATTGTGATAAAAACTCAGGGAAAGACCACTGAGGGTAGGCAGACTAACTATGCTAAATTACATTATCAGGCAATCAGTGGCATTTCTTGTTCAAATGCACAGAGGTCAGTCCTATTTCTATGACTACAAATAATACAGCTGTGCAAATTTTATAAGACAAAATATATAATACACTTGTATATCAATAATATTAAGGTTTTTAATAAATACTGTATCTTATTTTTCTTGAAAAGCTGTAATATTGTCTATACACTCATGCTGCTGTCATTGACATTTGGGCCAGTGTCTGTGGAGCATCCTTTTACTTTGAGCCTCCACCTTTAAAAAGTCAGAATATTATTCTACAGTTTCAATGAATACTAAACAAGAAGGTAGTTTTAGAAAAAAAAGCCAAACCGAAAACTAAAAAAACACCTGGCTGCAAAGGAAGCAAAAGTCTGAGGAGATACAGTGTTGTGCACCACAAGAAACTTCTGGGAATAAAATGAACTGATAAAATATCTATGTACTATCCCACATTCACCATGAGAAAAGAAATGGAAATCCCCTTGTGAGGTCACACCCACAAAGTAAGTTGGCTATAAGTGTGTAGTAGATTACAGTACTGCACATGGAAGAGATGCACAGAAAAAATCAATCACTTGCAGCTGAGCTATGGTGTGTAAATTCATTGTCTAAATGTGACAATGCAAAATAAAAACCAGAGAAGTCTGTGGTTCAGTAACAAACTAAAAAAGCTTTCGCTGTTCAACACAGGAATGCAATAAACCGGAGGTTAGCATTACTCCTGGATTTCATGTTTTATTATCAACCTCACATTTTAAGTGAGAATTTGTCTGGAAGTAAGAGAATGTAAAATGTTTCCTGTATTTATATGTAGTCTCCTACTAATTAATTTTTCCAATTTGAATAATTTGAGGAAAAAGTGGGAAGAACTTTATAAGAGATGGGAAAGTTCTCTTGTCTCCAGTATCCTGTGTGTTCAAGTTGATATGCAGAAAAAGAATGAAATTTTATCAAAATTGTACTATCCCTTATGCATAATTCTGTGCCTTTAAAAAGCCACGAATGCTGCATGTTAAGTTCTAGTAATTGCCCATTTTGAAAGTTAAAGGTCATTCCTCCATTCAGGAAATTCTCAGGTTTGAACCAAATGGACAAGTGTAATATCCAAGATGGAGCAAAATCTAAGAAAATCACAAGAATGATCTAGCAACCAGTACATATGTGGGCATCAAAGCATACTAGGAAAAGTCAAGTACAAAATGCTTCTGAATGGAGTATCAGGTGGGAAGCAGTTTGCTTATAGGTGCTGTAACCTTAGGAGAACCAAACAAATATAAAGAAAACACATTTGAAAACTATCAGTAACACTGCCATAATTAGGTATCAACAATAAATTTGTGGAAAGAGTATTACATACATACAAATATACATGCTTTTAAGAAACTGTTATTTTTGAAGAATGAACTGTCAATGGTTCTTTAATAATACTGCATATTGAGTGTACCGCAGGCTGAGAGCAGAAGCCTTAAAGATGCAGCCACAGGATGACACCAGAAGCCAAAGAAATATAAATGTAGATGACCACTGCAGATAAACACGAAACGCAACCTATAAAGAAACTTGCTCCAGGGCATAACAAAAGCAATGACAAAACCAAGGTTGCGTGCATGGCTTAATTGTGTTAATGAAGCCATTAGTTATGTTATCAGAAAGTTTTATCCTAAAGAGTATTGGTAAAAAAAAAATTCTCCCGTTGCAGAAATTTCTTGTCTTGAAGGATGGCAAGAAAAAAAGGAACCCGTTGTGACACATTGACTAGCTGTTGTGTAGGATCACACACTCAACTCCTCATGTAACAACCAGAGAGGTGACCTTGTCTTTAAATTTTGTATGCAAGCTTGAAACAAAAAAACCTCACTAGTTCTGCTGTTGCCTTATTTCACATTAATATATGAAGAACCCATCTCTCTAGTAGCCTGTATTGCTACATAGGCAAGTTTTTTGTTTACTTTGAAGGTAAAGCATTAGCTTGTGTTTGGGTTAGTAGTCCACTGTTTGTGCTTAGTCTGGTACCCCATTCTCAAAGCTTGTGAATTTGGATGCAACACAGCACAAATTAGAAGCAGTCAAGGCTAGAGAAAAATACCAGAAATGTAATTCTGACCATTATATTTCAGTAATGTCTACAGGAAATATCTGATGTAGAGTATGGATGTAGAATTGTGAATCACCAGCAACGTGATGGCCTTTAAATTCATCATATTCAGACATATTATCTAGAGGGAGACAGAAAAGGAAATAAGGACAGGACAATGATGAAAATGGACTGAAAGAGTAGCAGAGGATAGAAGAGAAGATCATACTCCGTTGGATAACACAATAAAGAAATGATCAGAGAACCAGGAGGAGGATGAGTGGGCGACCTAGTGAGGAAAGTCAAGACACTACTGCAAACGTTTTGAAGCTGTATTTTCAAACCTGTAAAACAGCAGTTGTAACTGCAGATATTCAGTGAAGTAACTCCATAGTGGCAGAATTTCAGTCAATTTTGCATTTTATTTTATCAACTATTTTTAATTAACATTTTAAACTGAAAATTTTTTTATGAGGATAGTTCCTTGCTGTTTGAAAAGAATCTGCATTATTGTTAGTTCAGATCTGTGTAAGGTGAATTTTGTGAATTGTACTAGATAGAACAAACAGTAAAATCACTAGTCCTGAATTTTTTCACTGAACAAGTGAATACTTGTTCATTTTATTAGACCTGGCAATTAAAAAAAAATAATTGTATTAATAATAGCACAGATCTATAAATGCCTATAAAACTCTGGCAAGTTGCATGCATATAGTGAGTAGATATACAACACCCAGGTTGTGCAAGACCTGGCCTAAAATGAGAATGAGTGCCATGTAATTCAGAACATTAATTCAAAGCTTCACACATATAGCACAGCCATGCAACTTGACTGGCTGATGAAAAAGGAAAATGCTTCTAATAGCCTGAAAGAGAATAAGACTGGCTTATATTAAATAAAATGATAGCCTGAAAAGTTTTTCTGACAATCATAAATGCTTCAACAAAGGAGTACGAACTGTTCCCAGAACTACAAGTGGTTTTAAAATGATGATCACTGATAACTGACAGACAGGAATAGAAAGCAGTAAAGAAATAAAAGGATAACAAGAAATATTTGAAATCACTGCTCGTATTTCCTTTTGTTCCCATGTGCTCTCAGACCACAAAAGGTGAATGCGATGTTGAACCCAAATGTATTGCTTTCTGTTTGGCCTCTGCTATGCACTCATTATTGCAGGAAGCTTAGCTTCACAGCAGAATACCAATGCTTTTCTACTGTCACCCTTTGCCTCTTAGTGTTTCGTGAGGGCATGACTCTCCTCTTCCTTAACCTAATTTTACACCAGTAAAACTCTCTTGATTTCAGTAGAATTTCTTTTGATTTTCAGGAGCATAAGCAAAAGAATCAAACCATCTTTTCTAGGTTTGCATACCAAAAAAAAAAAATCACTTTTTAAGTTGACATTCCTCTGTTGTCAATACCATATATAAACTATACTACTTGGTAAATGGGAAAATATAAGCCTGAATTATTTAGTGTATCAGACTTGGCTGGAGTTCTAGAGAAAGTGCCTCAAGTACAATGCAGTGCATCCCTATTTTATACACCATTGAACAGAACATCTACAAATTGCCCTGGAACTCGCGTACTGCCATAGGGCTAACTGACATTATTCCTGGGCTGTGGTTACTTCTAATGCTCTGCTAATCGTTCTGTGCTCTAACATGCTCTGGAGGAAAATCTGTATGTTCCCACAAAGTCAGAGAAGTCCCACTAATGAAATTAAGTGAAAGGAATATAACGTATTTTTGTCAATGTTGAGTCCCTTAAGCTAAACTTTGGAGGGTGAAGCACATGTATTATTTAACAGAAACTCTTGAATTAGTGGTTCTTTAAAATTACTCTGAGAAAGGACTAAAAGAATCAAAATAGTCCATCAAGGTTTTTGAAAGTGTGGTTAAGTAAATCTACAGTAAGCTAGCATCACTGTACTGATGCACTTGAAATCTACCTGAAAGCTAAGTAAAGACAAGTGACAGTAAATCAGGTTCATTTCAGAGAATATTCAAGTTCTTTCCCATGGTATACCTGACAGTAATTCTAATCAAGGGCTGGCATTCATTTTTCCCTAGACTATTTTTAATAATATTACCTGATTCTAAGAATCCTGAATGTAGAATATAACATGCATTTTAGAAGAGCAGTAACTCGAAGCCTGCAGAGGGAAAATGATCAGTTTATTTTAAACAGGCCTGTGCAGAAAAAATACGCAAATATCTCACATTTGCAGTTATTGATTTCCAACCAGCCTGACGTGCAACTATAATTGCTTTAACAGACCATTGTCGACAGCTTGTAAACTTGAATCAACGTACATCCCTCTTCTACTAGAAGCTCCGAAAGCATATTGATTCAAACGATATCTCTTAAATTGAGATAATCTTTTTGAGATTTCAAACTTAATTTGTTGAGTGCCTCTAAGTGACATGGGTTCAACACTGTCATCAGATGAGTCAAACTGTCCTTGACAGTTCTGGCACTTTAAAGAGTTGGTTTTGCACTGACTGATTCACTGGCAATGGACTTATTATCTGTAGTGCTATGTGGAACCTGGACGACTCGATTCTGACCTACGTAGTCTTCATCTGCTTCTGAGCAGTGGATTGCTGTGCACCCCTACTGAGTTTCAAAGTAATTTTTGCTTTTGTATTTCCTAATTGTATGCTTTTTACTTCCTATCAGTCTCCTAGTGGGGCTCCTTTGTGCTGCAGCCAGCAGGTGACACCCGGTACACGATTCCCTAGAGAGAATCATTGTCACTCCTAACTACTTATCCAGTGGCTGCCTAGTGCTAACTTTCACTCCCAACTGCTATTTAATGTCCTCCATCTCATGCTCCACAGAGAAAACCAATTATGATACAAACAAAGTAAAATAAAAGTATTAAGTGTCTGATTTAGGTTAAGAAACCCAACCATGCACTCCAGTGTAGGATGTATAGCTAAGGCTAGACTGCCGAGTGGTGCACCAAACCACATACTTCACTCTTCCTTCTACTGGCTTAACTCTTTACAGAAGTCATAAGCACTGACCTCGCTTAGTTGGTGCTACTTAATTAACTAGTGGCAATACTGGTCTTTCATAATCTGTGCTATTACTATGGTTCAGCAAGCCGTGATTCTGCACTTTTTTCTACTATTTGAGCTCTGCAGGTGACACACATAGCAAAACCCTGAATTATTCAATGTCTGTGTGCGTGATGGCCCCATTTGTCCTTCTACTTGTTTGTAACGTTGCTAGCTGTTCATTCTTTAATCCACTGTATTTCCTGTGAATTCTCAGGATACTTCATCCTACATTACACTGACAAAAAAGCTTCTCCTTGTAGAAGTTTTCATTTAGTTTCTAACAATATATTTTAGACTTTTTGGAGCATGACAGAAGTAGACAAGAAAGTGCCTTCAGGAAAACTGCAAGAGAACATGCTGCTTCTTATCTGTTTTGCTCTTTTAGAAGATCCCTAATCTCATTGGTCTGTCTTAAATATAAAATAAAATAGCAATACCACAACTGTGCAGTTTATCGTTCCTAAAGTTTTTTCAAAATACATGTCTAATCACAATGGGTCGTGTTCAGCGTTCTTTACTCATGACTTTCATCAAAGTCACACTTCCGTGGGAACTTAGCCTGAGGAAGGAATGCAGGGTAAGCCAAGGTGATTACTGCAATCCGTTATTGGGGAAATACAAGAAGACCTACAATTTTTTTGTCTTCACATTTAAAAAAAGTTTTAAATGTAGATTTTGCTGAGGCACTATGTTCTTAAGGAAATTCTTCTGACAAGTTAGGAACAAAACATTAAAAAACAGTCTGAGCAAGATTTTTAACTGAAGTACAGGAGTATAGTTGTACTGAGTGAGAAATTTTTTGGTTAAAGTAAATTTAGAGTGTAGTCCATTGTTCCAAACAATGGTAGAAATGCATGCCATAATACAGTTTATAACTCAATCCTGTTACACTCAAAGCTTACAGGTAAGAAAACTTACTCTTTACAAGCAACATATGTTACAAGCTTGACTGAAAATGTGCTTTATTTCTGTAAACAAAAGCTTCACTCTGTAATTTACCTTCTCTATCAGTCTTGTGGATAGTCACATCATTTTCTTTTTTTTATGCATCTAATTTGAATTAGGCCACTGCAACGTATGTTTGCCACATCTGAAATGTGAAACCAACACCGCACACAAGCTTCATTTCTGGCCATGAATACAACCTGCAGGGGCAATTCTAATTCCCGATTTTGGAACAAACAGTGCCAGACAAGCATTTTGAATGTTCTTCATGTTGTGAATTGAGCTCCATTCATTGCCTAAGTAGTAGCAATAGCAGTGGTAACAGCAAAGCAGAGGGAGAATTTACAACAGAATATACAGTGCTACTAGCTTTGAGCACACTGATTTGGCACCATAAGTGCCAAAAATTTTTCGTCACTTCCTTTCTATCTTGACTGCTGTATGACATACGCATTACACTTACATGCTTAATTAAGGATGCCTCAACAATCATTAAGGGAAAATATGTTCAAAAAATTCAAGACAGTTGAACAAAATGCAAAGTAAAACTGATACGTAAACTATTTTCAAAGTTAGAAAATACATGGTTAATTCCTTTGCCCAATCAAGGTTTGGTTATATGATCCAGTTTGACAGAAAAACTAGCACTTGCTTTCTGGTTTCTGATCATTAAAACTCCACGATGTTATTTTTAACCTTGGTACAGAATACAATCATTTCCTTTATTAATTTTCTGCCATCAGGGGCTAAATTCCCAAGTATATTTTCTAGACTATAGATATCATGACCAAGTATGTTACTCATTTCTGAATGTAGCTAAATCACACTGGTATATTGGTAACGTTTTGTTGACAGCATGCCAAGTTATGTCTCTGTTTATATAAGTTATATGTACATTAGCATTTTGAAACTTGTTGGATGATTTCTGTGGAAGTAAATATATGAAACAATGTATTTTTGCATATAAATGACAATATTAGATGATGTTAGCAATCATGCTTCACGTTTAAGATGTATGAAAATTCACAAAGCCTCAAAACTTCATAGGAATTCAGGCAAGGACAAATGGACATGCATTTTGCATCACATATCACTAGAGAGCATCCTTATAACTCATGTTGTCAGATATTGAGTATAGCTCCTATTTTGAAGAACATATGGTGGTAAAGATTCCATCAGGTTTCCTAACCCAGCAACACTCCTGCAAGTACCATAAGGTCTCAGCTACACTGTCCGCTAAGAGACAGAGATCAGGACCCTTGAACAACCCCAGTGTATGTCCACCTAATCTGAACGTGAGTCACGGAGGCGGGGGATGATAGGAATTTGCTCATTGTGTACGGCTGAAGTGTTCTTTTCTTTGTAGCTGAAATAAAAACTGATCTAGAGATTTCTCACTTGAGTGGTTGAGACATTTTCCTGGGTTGGCAGAATACAAGGCCAGTTTAAGAGATGTTCTGACTTCTGTAATCACCGTGTAATGTCACTACATTGCTACTCACTTTGAATTAAAATAACTGCTCAGCTGTATTAATTTATGCTGGTGGATCATTTCAGTCCATCATTCCAATCATTCTGCTGAATGTAGAGAAAGAAACTTGCAGTAACCATTGTACAAGTAGATCAGATGTAGATTTGATTTTTTCACCTGTCTTTAGGAGTGAGTGCAATTGTGTTGCCTGTTCTGAATGCTACGGAAAAATGGTTGTGCATTTATGCTTATTTTTTTATACCTTGTGTGTTTTAAGATATGGAATTAACAACAAAATTCCTTACCTATAAGTGTAGAGAATATATACTGGGGCCCTCAAGCATCTTACCATATCTGCTAGAACGCCAAACCTCCTTCCCTTTACCCAAAGCATAACAGTAGGACTCCGCTTCAGGTATCAAGCTAGGTGAAACACTGGGATCATGAGAGGCAATGGAAGCAGAGTAGGTCTTCTGGTGAAACTCAGTGTTTTCTGGGATACAGTATGTTTCTGGAGTTCATGACTCAAGGGTCACAAGCAGCTTTCTGTCCTGCTTTAACAATCACAGAGAGTGCTCTTAGTAATTAGTGTATCTGACATCACTGAGACATGATCTTGAAAGATCTCTCTGATATTCTTGATTTTGTGTGACTATTTTTACACAAATGCAGAAAGAAAATTCTTTTTTTTCCTACTTTTAATTAAGGCTTTTAATTCTGTCCATAGCTGCAGTTCTCCTAGGTTATAAAATTGCAAACTGAATTGCATGGATATTATTCACGCTATCAAAACAAGAGTGATGATCTTCGTGAAATGAAAACAAAGACAAAGATAAATCTATCCAGCTGCTACAGTGTACATCTTATAAATATGTGGATGGTCTATTCATCATCTTTATTTTATAAGCAGGTAGAGAA
Source organism: Phaethon lepturus (assembly GCF_000687285.1). NCBI lineage: Eukaryota > Metazoa > Chordata > Aves > Phaethontiformes > Phaethontidae > Phaethon > Phaethon lepturus. The sequence continues at coordinate 67,293 of NW_010529878.1, forward strand.
AACCAGAACTTAGAGGATATCACTCATCTGAGATTGATCCCTTTAGATTTATCTTAATTATGAAAATTTGACAGATACTATCTGACAATAAGTGCAAGTAAGACACTAAATGCAAGTGATGGACTTCTCTGAATGAAGACTCAGATTGTTATCTGACATCTTTCAGAGTTAAACGGCCAAATTTTGCATTACGGCTTCTCATGCATTTCTATTATCTGTAGGAATATGAAATATTTAGAAAATGGGAAAGTGAACAGACTCAGATGCTGTTCTTTTTCATTGCTATTTCATTCTAAGTAATGGCAGACTTCAATAAATACCAAGCCTAAACATTTGTGCAGAAAAAATAAATTTTATTTAATATATCTCAAAATTCTCTCCCTTTTTTTGGAATGGAGTTTATCGTAGGTTCTTCAAGCCATAAAATTAAAACTCACCCTTACTTTCTCTGTCAAGATGACTTTTTTTCCCCCCGGTCTGTTCACCAAAGAAGCCCCAGTTGCCTCCTCTTAGTACAAAAGTCTAGTATATAGCAAATACCTTTCACACTTCTTTGGCCTTTGTTCTCAAATTAGAAATAAGTATCACATTCAAATTTTTTATACTTCAGTTAAATATTTTACATACCAAATAACTTGGTACATTTGTACTTTTACACCATTGTCTGCAGTTTGAAGATGGAAATGGTCTTTAATGTCCATAAGATGTCAAATCACACTTCAGGACATGATTTAGTGAGCATGGTGGTGTCGGGTTGATGGTTGGACTTGACAATCTTAAAGGTCTTTTCCAACCTTAATGATTCTGTGATTCTGTGAAATCAGCATTTGTTTTCTTTTTAATTACTTTCCTTACCGCAGAACCCTAGCATACAAACACATAAATTAGGATGTAAACTTGCAGTATTTTAGAAAAGTATGAGAATTACTTGCAGAAACTGCTTTTGCATTTTACTAAACTTAGGTTAAACAATTGCCTAGATTATCTATAAAATACTGGATTGGATTAATTTCTTTCAGCTCTCTATTTTGACTGATGTAAAAGGAAAACTATACCACATAAATTCCTTATCGGGAGTGTGAATGAGAGTTAAGAGAACTGGAAGAGTGAAGAAGCTTCTTGCCAGATAGCAAAAAGCTGGTGTGTTTGATCTGTTAGGAAGGAGAGAGAAATGCTTATAATCAACCATTACTGAACTCATTAATGTTATAATCTTTTAAAGCTTAATAATTTCAGAAAACAACTACTCGATTGGAATCTTATATTGACCAATGAAAACAAACAAAGCGTTCTGCAACAGCCTCTTCCTGAAGATAAACTGGAGTAATCATGAAATGAAGGTACAATTTTGAAGTAGTTTCATTGCTAAAAAAAAGTTATTACAGCTGAGCAGTTGATTTACATGAGAAATTCCAGCTCAAAGGAAAAAAACTAACAACAGCAAAAATACACAGATGAGATGACAATAGTATTCCGTGCTATTGTGAGATAAATTAGGCCTCGTCAGCAACATGCCTCAGCACATGTCTGACCTCACCTCGCCTTCATTGTGGTGAAACTAATATGCCCTTTTACTGAGCTTTTAACTTATATAGAACAGCTGTCCTGAGGTAATTCAAGCAAGAAACATTTAGCAACAAAGAGAAGGCCTTTGATTTGGCTTCTAGAGGGTTGTGTCAAAGGCTTGTACTCAGAAACAGTTTCACATTCTCTAGCTCATCCTTCGTATTCATTTGTATGGCATTTAAGTATACTACTATTTTAAACAGGCTCTTCCTAGTCAAAGCCAGGTTAGCCTAATCGTTATTCAAACAAAACTTTAAAGAATACAGAACTGCAGGATTCTCCAAGTTCTTGCTCTGTAGGCATTTAGATGCAGAGTGCTGTAACATGGAAAAGAGGGATTACAGAGCCATCAGAAGCAAAACGTAAGTGAAGCAGCTTCCACTGTAATGGAAGCTTCAAACTTTGTAAACTTCATTTATTTAGTTGCGTGGAACTTCAGGAAGTATATAACAACAACAGGTAAGGGCAATCAGGTTGTTAGTATGGTATGTTAACTCCTAGTCCAAATGTCCTAAGATCGATTCCAATACATTTTTTCATCCTATTTTCTTCCAGACAGTGGTAAAGCTAACTATAATGAATTATTATTACAGCTGCATGAACAGGAAGTAAAATCAGTCATATTCCCAAAGCTTATAACCTTTTCTTTCCAGGGAGATAATGTCTGTTTTTAATGTTTTTATCAGAAAACATCCTGCACAAAGATATCTTGCCCATTCTCCAGTTACCATTACTTCTTCCAAGGCAAACCAAAACAGAGATCCTCAGTGAAATCCATCATCTAATGGAGCATCACTTACACTATACAGTCAACTGAGAAGGTTCTCTTCAGGCATAGTGAATCGGTACGTATCTAATCCAGGCTCAGATCATTTCTAGGTTTTACTCTTGTTTTCCCTCTAATTAATGAGTCTCATCTGCTGGGAAAAATTCTCCTACTAAATACCAACAACCATCAATCAACATTCCCCTCTTTAAGACGTTCCATCACAGGCTGCTAGGCTGTTTTATTAACTGTTGTACCACATTAAAAAATCCTTAAAGGAGAAAGTTTTAAAGATGTTTTATTTGGGGATTATTTTTTTTTCATGAGATTCCTATATAGTACATACTCTGATTCTCTAGAGTGGTTCATTATATTCATTTTGCTAAAAGGGAAATTTTTGTTAAACGGTGAATTGTTGAAGGATAATTAAAGAAAATTGTTTCAACTTAATAAAATGTTCTTGCTGGCCACCTAAGAATACTCAGTTTTCTGAAGTGATATGATCCCTTAAATAATGGGTAACAAGTAAGGTTAGTCCCTACTATGCGGAATAAGTGGGTGATAATTCACAATAGTAATTACTCAGAATTTTTTTTTCAAAAAGCTTGCAGTATCTCTTGCTATGGAAATATAGCTAATGGGGATTGAAGACAATATATTAAGCCGCAACATCTGTTCTAAATGCAGTCAAACTAATACCAATGGTTTCCAAACTGAGTTCCTATGCCATCCGAACTAAGAAAATCTATGAATGTATATATCAGACTGTAGGGATTCACGCTGTTCCAAATAAACTGTCACTAGGTTCTACTGTGAATAGGTTGGTTAACATTCATGATAACATTCATGATTAAAAATTATTTTTTTCAGCAAATTTTGGGATGAAACTGAACAGCTAGTGATACAAGTGAATGTTGCTATACGTTTATCTACAACACTGCAGCTAAACAGATTAGCTGGCCAGTACAAGTTTCTTCTTGTATCCCACTGTCTGATTCAAGCATGTCCTTACACTTAGGACTCCAAAGGGAAAAGGGACACACGACAGTGTACAGCAACATACTTCTTCAGGAATGGAACACAGAAGTTCTCTTCAAAAACAGATCAAGAAATCTGATATTTAAAACTCCCTTATCATCCACAGTATTTAAATATTGCTCTCACATTTTTCTACGCATATAATAATGGGCCATGTCTTGAATGAATCCTTGCTCTTGTTGTTTTCTTGAGCAATTTTTTTTTAAATTTAAGATTTCCCACAAAATGTTCATTAGATCTTATCTGTCCTTTCTTGGGATGACTGGTGAGGGTGACCAGCAGGATTTAGCAACACATTAGTCATCTGTCTTTATCATTCAAATGTATTTACATTGTAACTTCCACTGCTAAAATGGAAGATAACTTTTTTCCCTCCCCTTCCACTGCTTCCTAGCAATCTCCCTTTCAGGAAAAGAGTGTTCAGATTGTCATTCCTATGCTGACAATTCCCTCTCTCTCCAAGCAGCAAGGTAATCGATCCATTAGGCGTCACTTGGATCAATCCACTGTCCTAGTCCTATCAAACGACAGCGGTCTTGTTTAAACTTAGATTCATCCAGCCCTAATTTAACCTGTCGGTAAGAAACCAACCCCAGTAAACAGATGTAAGTAGCAGTGGATTAACAAAGAGAAGCTTTGATTTTAATGGCTCTAAGCATAGGCCTTCTTTAGTCTTGAATGTTTAAATGCTTCTGTTTAAATTTTTTTCTTCCTGTAGAGATCTGTAAACAGCCAGTGAAATAAATATACGTGTATGCACACATTTCCCTAATTACTCAAAACCAAAGTACTTTCTGCTTCAAAGTTGAGAATGAAACTACAGTTTAATTTAATGTAGTTTAGCTTAATGGAATGCTTCTTTCTATAGACACACAGAGAAGTATCTGGTCTGATATAATGTCATAAAAGGTATAATTCTCAATGTACTCCATACCATTTTGGCATGTGGCTAAAAAGATGGATCTCTAAACTGTACAGAACACTGAAAATTTAAGTACTTTAAAATAAATCAGTATGATATTAGATAAAAGAGTGACAGTAATGGAGTCATCTGGAATTCCATCCATTCAATGCCACCTGCATTCAGAGTTAACCTCCCTGTTTCAGACTGGATACCTTCTTAACGATAACCTGGAATGAAAACTGTATAAAAGGAGTTTTGTAACACTGTGTGCATTACCTTACTCTGCTTCCCCAGAAGTCAATGATTATGCTTCTGTACTGAAAGCAGAGTTAGCCTGCATAGTTTTGAAAAGCCCATCTTAAGCACGTACAGAAGTAAGAATTTCTGAAGAACAGGAATGACCTCATAGCCTACCAGTGACACTCAGCAGCTTCAACTCCTGAGCAAATGCAGCCTGCTCTGAATTCACTGTAAAATATGAGTACTCATTCACTATGATAATCAAGTTCCAGTGCTTTGACTCACTAAAAGTAGGTGAGAGCTAAAAGTAGATAATGACCCTTGATCCAGAACTTCAACAATTTACTAAAATACTTCCATTACTGTATCTTCACTTTTTGTTTGTTGTTCAGTACTTGAGATGATGCAAGGATGCTTGGTTTCATATTAAACTCCAAACAAATAATTTCCTATAAAGCAATAGCAACCTTTTGCCACCGAACAAAGAAATAAAATGTCAAAGCACAGTGAAGGAGAGATTATTTTAAAGTTTTAACCTGTAAAATTTTGTAGCTAAAATTATACAGCAATATAGGATGGAAGAAACTGGTAGCAGAGACTACCACACTGATTTCAAGGCATGTGAAGAGACACACACAAAAATCATCTAGAGAAGGGAACTGAGGGAAAAGAGATATCCCTATAATTATCCAATAATGAAAGAAAACTGGACATAATGCAAATGAACCTCCATTAATATAATTTTCCAAAAGGTCTTTTCTTTTTTTGTATTAAATTTCAACTCATACATCAAAGGGAGCGAGGACTCAACTGACTGGTTTGCTGCTGAAGAGCTGCAGATTGCTTCTGAATGAAGAAAACTGTGTGGGACTGCATTGCATTTTTAAAGGTTAGCAAGACACCTTATGCTCTGATATTGCTTGTTCTCATTTCATAGGGATTTTTCTCTTAGTTTTTTTACAGTGCAAAGCTATGAACAAATATAATGCAATACGATGTATAATATTGCAAAAGTGTCTTCACAGAGTATCACTCTACTACTTTGTTATTGTACTTTTTTCTTGGCCTTTTATTCATGCAATAAAGCCATGTTATTTTTCTAAACTAGAAGAAAGCAAATGGGATGAAGCATCAAATAATAACTGTACCTTTGATTTTCCATTAAAATAAATTCAAGATGTGGCCTTGAAGAAATAAAAATTAGCCAAATAAACAGTAATAGTAGAAGTTCTTTTTTAAGGTTTACCAAAATGCAGCCATCAGAATTAATTTTTTTGTCGAACTATATTAATAGAAACTAGATTAAAATACAGTTTGGGTGTTTTTTTTCCTGCTTCTTACATCTTGCATGTGAGTATCAGGACTATTCAGGAAGGTTCAGGTTTGAAACCTCTCCAGTCTGAAAACGTATCACAGTTTAAGAGCAGTTTACCATAACACTCCAACACATATAACCCTGACATGACGGGAGCTGCACTTATGCTGAAAATATAGTTCAGCTGTCAGATGCTAATTAGGCTTTGAGATCCTTCTGGACATCACAATAAATGTGTTAATTAATATCATATGGGATGACAGTTTATGAGATTTGGGATGTCTGTCTCCGGCAACAGTAAAAGAACAATAGATTATTTGGATAAAAGGCAGAATTGTATTGCAGTGCAGTTTAATTTCAGTTGTCCCACGTCATAAGGTTCTTTTCACCCTACACACTATTCCTTCCAAAGGAAGGATAAAGTAAAAACTGCTTAAAACACACCAAAAATCCTGGACTTTACCAAAAGCTCTGCAAAGCACCAAGTTTCTTCTGCTTCAAAAATGTATGTGGTATTTCAGAGGAGTTTCTAGATTTCATTTGGATAAAATCCTCCCCTCAAAGTGTCCACTTCCCATCTTCCTATCACCCTGCTTCCAACTTCTCCTACACTTTTGCATAAAGATACAGTTGTGCTGTTCAGTCTTCCAAAGGTTTCTAGGAAGAGGAAATAGGCAACTGGACACAATGTTCTCCATCTCAGAATTATTATACTGATGAATTATCATTCTTAGTCTAGTTTTTCCAAAATCAGTCCTGGTGGCATAGTCCAAAAGGAGCATGAACTCTTTAAAACCATTAACTGAATTTAGGCTTATGATAGGAGTACTTATATGGCAAAATATCTAGTGTTTTCTGAAAACAAGTTCTCTATTGGACTGCTTCTCCCAAAATGCTTTGCTGCAAGTTACAAAGTAGCAGTGTAGAAATATAGCTCAACACAACACTGACTCCAGCTGCTCTTAGAACACCACATCAGCTTTATCTTGTAACGATGCGTTGCCAAAGAGACTTACTAAACTGACCAAGGCTTCATTGACTGAGCTCAATAGTGACTACGGTCAGAAAGCAAAGTGAATGGCATTTTCTCCAGAGGTTAGATGCTATCAAAGGAAACAAAAACATGTATGTCAACACCTGTGAACTTTGCAAACAAGAACGTGATTACACTATCCACACCGTCTGAAGACAGTATTTCTCACTTTCTCCTTAGACATGGTTTTTGGATTATTGGAATGGACAAGGATCCACTGCAGGCTGTCTGCTGGCAATATGGAAGCATCTGCCAATACACTAAACACATGTTCTCCAAAATTCTTGTTCTTTTATGTTCTCCAAAATTCTTGTTCTTTTTTTTCTTTGTAAATATACTGGTAATAAATTATATGCCCAAATAAAGAATCAGAAGGAATGCACTTGAATCTTTATCAGCTTATGGCAAAGAGTAAAGGTGAATCAGACTCATGGAAATACACATACAAAAATTATGTAGTGAACAAAAATCACTTAAAAGGTAAGAAATGTGGTCACTATAACATAGCATAAAAAAATGTTTGTTCTACAAAAATAAGGGAATATATCAGAGAATTTAATTTCTCTTCACACAGTAAAATTTACTAGTATTTCAAACAACTTCTAACAACATACATGGAATAGCACCCTAACATTAGAGTCAATGGAGGTGAAAACACCCGAGTCCAATACTTCTACTTACTCTGAAAACTCCTCTCTGCACTACCTACCATTGAATTACCTCAGCTCTTTCTGAGAGTACATATGCCTGTAGTACTGAAGGTCATAGCTTCAAAATGTTCTCAGCTTTCTGAGCCCTAGTTTGTAAAATTATTTTTGTATTAGATTGCAGAAATCATCTTGCTCAGCTTTAGCTATCTAAAAGCTAAGTGTTCATGCAGTTTCCTCCTACAGTACACAAAGGAAAGATAGTTACAGAGAGTGACTCATTCCAGCTTATGCTAGGTATTTGAGACAGCTACAGCAGATGACTCTCTAGGTATGTCTCTCTTCCTTCACCTCCTACAGATGAAATGAATTCCAACCTAAATCCTTCATAAAAAAACATTTCTGCTACCTTTATAGTTGTTCAAAACGGAAGTTATTACCACTTGGAAGAAATCACTATGAGATTCTGATGTCTGTCTTCAACATCAAGCATTACATAATACGAAGTAACAAGGATGTATGTGCTCTGCTTAATTCTCCCTCCCCAAGCTTGTGTTTCAGCCTAGTGGCAGTTGAGTACCTAGGCCTGATACAACATATTAACTGGTCCAGCATGTCAGCCAATCTGTTCTAAATTTGCAAAAGAGAATTAAGTAACCCAAAGACAGTAAAAAGAAATGTAAAACTTTGCCTCATCGCTTCTCAGCATGTCTCCTATTAAAATGCATACAAAATGTTCACTTGGATTAGTCTAAGGGATTTAGTGTGATCACCGCCTCCGTGAGATCATACCTACACCTGAATATGGTCCGTGTACTTTACATAAACACCATGGTGAACCACCAATGCAGTCACGAATTAGAACTCTCTTTCCTTAAGAAAACCCCACTCATCCTCGACAACACTCCAAACAGCAGGGCTATGAAGTTCAGTTTTCTTTGCTACTCTCTGTCATTCACTTAGTGAAGAAGGGGTATTCCATTTCCAGCCATCTGTTTTTGGACATCCTCTTAAAACTTTATTACAATATGTCCTATTGATTCACCTCTCCTTCTCACTATCCTTTTCCGGTTACAGCTGGCGTAGTGCTGACCTGTAAGGTTTTGCAGTTTGCATTTGTCTCTGTAATTCAACAGTTACTGGTTGATCCAGCTGCACCCATCTAAGCTGGCTCAACCAGTCTCTTCCTTTCAAAAACAAAATTGCTACTAAGCTTTTCTGACCTTTTTTCTTTTTATTCCAATCTCCAACAACAGTATGGCTAAGCCAAAAACAATTACAAAAAAGAAAAATCCATACAAAGCCTACAGCCACAGACAAGTCATGGAACAGAAACAGCGTAAGACAATGTTCCACAATCCCTGTGGAAGATTACAATACATTCACTTGTGAATTCCCATCACATACCATTTTTTTGAGCAGGAGTGGAACATCCTGTTCCGGCTCCTCAGTCTCTGTCCTGAACAACACCCTTTACAAAGTCAGTATCAGATGGGTTGTGCTGACAGATAAAACTGGAAATAAACACAAATCAATTAAACAATTTAAAACAAACTAATAAACCTCTTAAAAAAAATGACTGTCATATGATATTAGCATATGGCAACTTTTGGTTCATTGTACCCAATCTGATTTCTTTATCCAGGGAACCTAGTACTTCTGAGGTATATAAATTAAAAGTGACTAGTCAGATATTTTTTCCCCTGGAAATAATTAAAAAAAAAAAAACATTTACATTGAAACCAGTCCAAATACTACAGAGCTCCTTTGAAATAACAGGTTATACACATCTACCCATAAGGTGGTGACATCCATTGGGAAATTCTGATTTATTAATAGAACATTCTGTATTTTAATATGAAAGAACTGGGTTTAATTTTTAAATTATTTTTTGGATCAGATGAGAAGTGACTGAACTCAAGCCTCACATTCCAGCACATAGTACTGAACTAGATACTTCCATTAAATACAGATTTACATTCTTGACTTGCAGTCTTTAAACCTGCCTGATGGAAAATAAAGAATAAGTGGCATTTTTCATCAGGATTTTATCTTGATAAAAAGTCATTTTTGCAGATATATTTGATATTCATTATGTTCCTGTAACAGCCTCTGCATCTCAAACGTTATCAAACCCTGGCAGAATCTTTTCATCTTAATAATACAAAAGTAGACTTTGTGTTCTCAACCCTATTTCATTCAGATTATCAGTAGGAAAGTTTTGATTGACATAGGGAAAGGAAAAACAGTTCTGATTAAATCCGAGACTTTTTTGGGGGCTTGTTCACAAGGAGAAAAGGTTATCTCTCTGTTATGACATATGACAGACTTTTTCTGACCATTATTTTTTATATAGACCATTGGACTATTAGTCTCAGGAATAGGCGTAGGAAGCCTTCAAGTTCGTTCTGCATTTGTGGCTTTGATGAATATCTTGAGTTTATCAAGCACCCAGATTCTCTCTTTCACTTCATTTTCAAAGGGGACAACAGTGAACAAGTTATTCAGGCCCCCAAACCAAAACTGACATGTGTTTGACATTACCCAAACCAACTACAAAAGACTTAATCAAAACACTAAAACAGCAGTAGCCTTCTACTATTTTTAATTTTATTTCCATGTGATATCCATTCTAATTAGACCTAACTTTTGAAAGGTAATGATTCATCAGTTCCTATAAAAATGCCCATGTTATTTCAACAATTTTTTTCCTGTTACAGAATGGATAAATGTTAATGAGTTGCACCTATTGAAAAATTTGTAACTACTGTAATAAAGTATTACCCCATATTATTGCAAACTATGCTCTGGGTTTGTGTATTGCTCAAAATTAACTTCAGTCTAAACACATATAAAGTACAGTAAAGACAAGTATCGCTCATAAGTAATGAAACACTCAATAATTGGATAAAGTTTCTGTTATAGCTAATGTTTTTATTTTGGACTTTATATTAATATAATTTTCAAAATAATTCACTGCTCTCTTTTAATACAGTTTTCCCTTCATTCTAAAATGTTAATTTTGAATCAATTCAATGCAAGATTAAAAACCACTTTAAGTTTTAAAGACATACGTAAGATCAAAAGATGTCACTAATCTTTTCAAATTGACTTACAAGTCACAGAACAGGATACAAGTACCTGTTATATAAAATATTTCTGTTACCAAAAAAGTCCAATATATAATAGATTTTTGCACTGGTCCTGTACCCAGCACTGAATCATTTCAAAATATTGTGCTGAATTTGAGAGTCTAGATTGCTTCATACCTTCCATCAAATGGCCAAAAAGCTGTAAAAAGGCCTATGTACAGTGTCCATTAAAAAGAAAAAATATATTGTAGGCTGCTTCATAACATATTCTGTACATGGGAAAAACAGTCAAGAATAAAAGAAAACCCCAAACAACAAAATAAAAACAAAACAAGAAAAACAAGGAAAAGGGAAAAAATATGTTTACATTTGCAACTATTCAAGTTAGCCTAAAAAGTAACTCTGATATGACATCTCAATGCTTCAAAATGTTCTTGACTTTTCAAACAGAAACTTTTATCACGACATATTTGCAAGCAAGGATTGTGTCCTTTCCCACGTTTGTGAAGTTTTCCTTAATGGGAATTTCATTTCACCTCTTCTCCTGATCCATGTAATAACTCCACTGAGACCGAGTAAACTACATGAGCCACCAGTTGTGTGTAAATACCAGAATTTGCAGGACTTGATAAATTATGTCAGCTGTTACTTAATTCCTCTATGTATGACCATGAATTTTAGTAAACCCTGTAAAGTTCAGTAATCATAGTGGATGGTCACTAGCCAGTGGACAGCATATGTAGGAGTGATTTTCCCTGCACATTTTCCCTGTGCAGGCTGCACAAATAGAGTTTTTATTTTATCTGTGAGAAAGCCTTGCAATTAACTGAGGCATGTTGATAGTGTATTTCTTACCACAAGGTAAAGAACTGACAATTTTTCTTATTTGGCTTTTGAAGTTTTGCATTTTGAAGCTTTACTCAAGAGACTAAATGCTGGTTGTGACAATTATCTCTTCATGGGCTATAGTTCCAGAGATCCGTACGCTGTTGCTTATTTGCTTCACTTTTCTAAGCAGGTAAATGGGAAAAACAGGAAGTCATTACGCAGTGTAAATACGTTACGGATATACAGCTAGAAACTATGTCAACTTTGAGCCGGGCTACACATTATTCTATTGATATAAAGCCCACTAAATAATCTTAGCTGTCCACTGAAGAAAACCTCCTCTGAGGATCTCCAACTATGAAGTGCTGTGTAGATTTCCCCATTCATCCATCTCCATGCTATGACCTTCTTTTCATCCGGTATAGAAGGTATTACACTGGGACCATGCTGGACTAAATAGCCAAGGAAATACAAAGCAAATATAAAACCAGCTTTGGATTTATTCCTTCCCTTGCTTTTCCCTGACCAGCTCCTTGATAGATTTGGGTGCTCAGAATCATTTAGCTCTGAGTTTTAGCATTTTCTCTTTCCTTCATTTTAGATACAGGGATGCAGTTTGCAAATGCAGCTTTATAAATGGAATTTAATTTGAATTATATTTAAATGGAAAATCTAACACCTATCATGTAAGTATTGACAGTAAATATATTTCAGGGTTTTTGAGGAAAATATTTTACTCTTATCAAAAATTTTGAACAGTAATTGTGGAGTTTCAATGGAAACAAATACAAGAAAAATAGTGTATTAAAAAGAAACAATATTTTTTGCTTAATGTTAATTTCATTAAGTGACAAAAGAAATGTCTGTAAAACATTGAGTTATAGACAGCCATTCAATAGCAGAAGCATAAAAAAAGATCTACAGTCACAAAAAAGGCATCAATGATGTGCATTATATCCTGCAAAAAATCATAAAAAAAAATTGGTTTAGTCAGCTTTGTATTTTTTCCTATTTAAAAATAAATTAAATATGTCTAATATAATTTTAAAATTTACTATTTTTCCCCCTTTTAAAATATAGATATGCTTATTCCTAAAGAGGCTTTATATGACACAGGGAAGAGTTTTAACAAAGAACATACTAAATTTCTCTGAAGCATTCTCTGCTTTGCTGCAGAGAAAGAACAAGCCCTTAAAACTTACGATGTATAAAAATGGATTATGTATGTTGTTCTGTTTATGGTGAATGTACAGATTTCATTCACATAGTGAATGCCCTCTGAAAATAAAGCTCCAAAGGGGCTTTGTTTTTCCCATGGTAAAATTTTAGATTCTCCCATCTATCTCAAGAAGAATGTTCTTCATGAGTAAGATTATTGCAGTTCATTCTGTGAAATTCCACAGTTATCGTATCCTCATGTGAATTTAATAAAGCTTAGCCTTAGCTGCTCTTGAACAGCAGCCAAGCATTTGACTTGTTCTATTTCATTTTATTCATTTATATGCATCTTGCTACCATCTGGAATCATAAAAACAAACAGTTCAAGCAGTTAATGTGTTAAAAAGGGGCAATGCAATAAATGAAATCTTCCCTTCCAATCCTGCCCCCCTTTATTCTGTTTCTTTCATATCCATTTCAGAACTCATGTTGCCATTTCCTAATTCCAAAAAGACTTTCTGTAAGAGGATTGTCAGGACAGATGTTGGAACCCTTACACAACTGAGCACGTGCCGTCTTATCCATGTTTGGTGTTTCAAAGCCAAAATACTGTAACTAATAAATCATGCCTGGGAGCTGAAAGCGAACATATAATTGCACTATTGTATATCTTGTATACAGAAAATATCAAAAGAATATTTTTCCCTCCAATTGCATATTCCTTTTTTAATTGCCATTAATAGCATTATTCTGTCATTTCTATCTGCTTTTAATATCCAACCTTCATGATAAGTTTCTGAAAAAGTTTGATTCACTCAACAATCACAACTGTCAACTTAGCGGTGCTTTCACTGGTAGAATTAGATGGAATCCAAATGAAAATTCACAATATATTTTTAAAATAAAGATGCATACAAAAGTTGATGAGCCATACGTATGAGCAGAAAACAGTGTGCTTTTGGGCTTTACCCTGAAAATGCATATGAATAAATATATCTAGAATATTTACATGTATAAGTAAATTGAATTCATTTTGATATTTACGCATGTAAGTAGGGGATCCATAAAAACAACTAAGATTCTGATTTCCACTGAGACACCTACATAGAGAGCATCCAGAAATATTAAACATCTGCACTGACATAGGAATGTATTAATCTCAGAAAACTCTGAGCGGATCCCAGAGGATTCTAAAAGGATCCCAGAAACAGGCTGAACAGGAAAAAGCACTTTCTTGAAAGTATTGACATGGCAAAGAGTCAAATTCTCCCAAATATGCTTGGTTTTCAGCATCAGTTTAAAATGCATTTGTGTGAATATTCATGGAGTCTGTATTAGCAATAATATGGAGCAACACAAAAGAATTACTGTGATGATGCAACATAATATTGTATGCATTAAAACAGTGCAAAAGACATGAAGACTGTTCAATAACTAGAAGTGAAGAGGAAAATGGAAATACAGACAAAAGTGAGACTGTGAGTAAGGAAAGAACTTACCCTGCAGCTTCATCATGCAAAGTGGTTCAGTTTTCTCATTCAAAACAAAGAAATCTTCAAGATAGGAAGGAAAGAATAAAGACAGACAGACCACCCAGGCTCAAGTGAGACCCTCACTAGAGATGACTGGAAATTTTCATCTTATCCCATCATGACTTTTTCAACCGGGAAGCCAGGGAAGAAGCTTCTTGTTTGAGAGCTCACAATACAACCGCTCTAAGTACGATAGAGCATATACGCTTTCTGTAACACAATGCGCATCTTTGTCAAAGAAACAAAGAGATATGACTGAAAGAAAATGGATGGCATCTATACAAATCAGGAAACATGTAAAAAAGACAATCCTAAACCCTCTATTAGAGACCAGAAAACAAGAATCTCATGGTGTTAGACCATACAAGTATTCTTTCAAACCACGAAAGAACCAAAGATGATATTTGATGAACAGAATTTTAAAGTAATTTGAGTTAGCAAGCTGGCCAAAGGAACAACACACAGAAGCGGTCTTACATTAAACCTGATGAAAGGAACTGAATCAGCAAAGATCACTTATCAGGTATTACTTCACAACTTTGGCCATACATCAGCCAAAGAACATTACAACTTTCTTAAAATGTATTCACCACATATTTAGAAGTTACTATTTTTGAGTTGATAAGTTTGAAGGAATCTTCAAGCCTATGTTTTCAAAAATAGTAGGTCCGATGATTGCCCCATGTGTAAGTAAACACCAACTTATTTAACTAATTTTTTTTAATTAGTCACAATGTCATTTTGCTAGATTAAAGATCTACTTCGAGCCATTAAAAAATACATTCAGCCATGCTACTAAACAGCAAGAAATATTTTAAAATACTCCCTTGTAATTAAACTAAGCTTTTGAAAAGTATTAGAACATTACCTTCTTTTTGTGTGTATGTCTATGTACAAGCTTCTACAGCCCTATAATGTATGAAATAAGAGTTAAAGAGGTAACTATTTAGTGTGAAGAATAAAGATCCACACAGAAGCTATAATCTTACTTCAATGTGTCTAATGGGACATGTGACTGAAAAGTATTAGATACCTGTATTTGGAAGAGCAGCTTACTGCTATTTTGAGGGAGGAAAAAAAGATTCTTTTTTAGGATTTCTGGTAAATCCACTGTTCCCACTCAGTTCTAAAAAATACCGTAGATCAAGCTGACTCAGCAGGGACTGAGGAACAGTGAATAAAACAATGCTGATCACTGCTGCTAATAACAATATCAGACATACCTTTACAAGCAGCAGCAGCTCTCACGGAGTTCTGAGTTTAACACGAGTTAGAAGAAACATTCCTTCTATAAATTGTAGTGGTTTTGGCTTCTAACTCTGAAATCAATAGCAATCAAAATCTCAGCAGGCTGTAGAAGTCACTGCCTCCTTTCTGCAAAGCTTGAGAACATAACCCAACATTTTCCTCCCCTCTTGAAGTTTTGTTTACAAATATACTCATTCTAAATTGAAAAGCACTTCCCCAACTTCAGTTTGATTCATTGGTACGTTTGCTACAGAGTTTCATGTTAACCCCCCAAAATCAGATGCTTTTGAAAACAGAAGATACGAGGCAGAAAATGCTTACGCTTTTGTAGTGTATAATTCTAAATATGTATACCTATATGTTTATGTAGTTACAATAACAGGGTACTTGCAAGCAAAAGTACCTGCTTTTTTTTTTTTTAATATATTTCAAGAAATGAAATGCAACAAACCTAGAACACAGTTTATTGGTTTAGAAGAACTATAGTTTTACCTCAGGTAAGTTTAAAAATGGAAAAAAGGTAAATCATATCATAAACTTTTTGTACCATCATCAAGAATTTAAATATTTTCATCCAGTTAAAATAGCAAAGAAAACTGTACCATATACTTCTTAAGTCTAAGTTGCCCTTCTTTTTCACTTCCATTCAAAATGCATTAGTTTGCAAAGGGAGGAAACAGAATTTCCAGCGATCACTAAAAATCATTCAAAAATACAATTAAGACATTTTACCTTACAATCACGATAAACTTGACACCAATCAGAGTTTTCAACTTAGATATGAACACATATCCATGTGTTCCCATACATTCAATGTTATGAGGCAACATTCTGCTACTTTTATCCATAATAATAAATCCATACTGATCCAATTAAGAAAGTATGTCATGATGTGTCAAAACGTGACTCAAAACTACATCTGCAAAGAACCCGGATATGGCACTTCAGATTTTGATGATCTTTCTTTTCTTTCATCCCTTGTTATCCTAATACCACCTAGGTCCTGCACATGATCATGACCTTGTCTATACAGACTCTGGCAACTTTGGTTTACAGATAATCAGAAAATATACACCACACTAAATAGCTGAGGCACAGGTATTTTTCATTTAACTGGGGGGCAAGAATGAATATTACTATTGTACTCTATTAGTTCCTTTCATATACTTTAGGATGCTTTCTCTTATCTTAACAATTAATATCATACAAATCACCTATCAACAAACCGATTTGAAAATATAATTTCAGTGTTCACCCCTCCTCCAAAAATAAAAGCAACCACTCCACATGTATGTAAGCCAAAATGTCCTCTTCAAGTCAGGTCTTCTAGTACAATTCCACCAACAGCATGGTCCCAAATAGATGGAAATTTTTGGTATACCATACAATGACATAACGTAATTCTCCAAAATTAATGAAATACACAGATTTACTCTATTTTATAAAAAGCTATTTTATAGGTTCCACTTCTGCCAGAAAATATTTACATGTCACTTTGTATTTAATTGTAATTAATTTATATTTTAAAATATAAAATATTTGAACCTCATTTAATACAAAATAACAGTTAAAGAGCTTGTGATGCTATCTGGTTAGAATATGAGGGTTTTTTATTTCCCCATAGAGTATGTCTGAGTCATGGAAGGCATGTGTTTTCCTGAATATTTCCAATTACTCAAATACTCCACAAGTTCAAAGGAAAAGAGGTTCCAAATTGCATTCACCTGTTTGAAATACTTCTGTCAATGGGTCATTTGCTTATCTGAAACACTGGTGCACTAGTGTCTAAGACCAGAATTTGTCCCATGTTGTTTTCTTTTTAATAGAAGAGGAAAGGCTGGAGGGAGAGGGTGTGAAGAGAAAGAGAGAGAGAAAGAGAGAATAAGCCCCATCGATGGTTTAGATAGGGATCTAGGAAAAGTATTGGGGGGGGGGAAGGCTATGGCTGGAGTCTTTCAGATCCATATTAGTGTCAGTGAGTCTATATGCTTGCAACTTGTTTGCTATTGATGCACACGGATAAAAGGGAAGTTTTTGTACTGCCTAGACAATAAGGAAGAGGAAATTCTTTTGAGGAAAGGTCTTAGATTCAAATGCTGTGTCAGACTCTGCTGGTCATATCAAGAACAAAGACAAACATGACAGACCAGAAGGAAACAGAGAACATAAGCAGAGGGCAGTTCATCCATCTGACAGCCATGGACATCATCTCTAAGCAGAGAAAGGATTAACACTATGCTGAGAAAATAGTCTGGAATTCAGCTCATAACTCTTAGCTGCAATTCAGTGATGGGAAAATCAAACTGCACATCTTTGATACCATCATTCAGGTTTTATTGGAAATAAGTTATTTGAGCTTTAATGGACACCTCCCGTAAAAACAAAAAACATACTAAATACAAATGGATAAAAGCTATTTAAAAGATTGCAGAAAGTCAGTAGTATCCCTGAAAAAATCCTGATAACACACTTACTTAATATTCATCTGTATGAATATAAATAACTGAATTTGATCTACATGTGTCTATTTATGAAATAAGCAGAGGCTCACAATTTGGAGGAAATACAGAAATGTCATTTTCATGACATTTTCAGTGGCAAGATTTAAGAGAACAAGTCTATATATAGGGGGAGACAGTACTGGAATGAATAAAAGTGAAACAGTGAAAGAAAAAACTGAAATTCAAAACCGTACTTATCATATTGTATCTTAACCTCCAAGTTATCACGGGTCACTTTCTAACATAGTGAGAACCCAGTACACTCTCAGAAAGGAAGACCAGATCTCAAAATAATGTGGTAAAAACCTTAGTACTTGGCTATCTGTCAGGGACATGGTTTAGTGGTGAACTTGGCAGTGCTAGGTTAATGGTTGGACTCGATTTTAAAGGTCCTTTCCAACCTAAATGATTATATGATTTGTAGCAGATATATTAGGTACTGAGATGAGCACGTATCTACAGTTATAGTCTATGTAACATATACTGCCTATAAACTTTTCTAACTGAATACATGATAAATGCATATATACACCCTTATGCTCTTTCTTTATATACACATGCACACAAAATACATAACACAGATATATATAAGCACTATCTCTCTCTCTAGCTCTAAACACTGTGTTATAAAAGCTCACACGTGCTCTCAAACATTGTTAGAAGATATACAACTCTTGGAATTTCTGCTTAGACCAGATTTCTTCGAAGAAAATGTAGACAAAAAGAAATGTACTGCTAAGGAGTATGAGTTTTGAAAGAAGCATATTTCTTTAGATAGATAACTAGTAACTTTATGATACTTTATTTATGGTAAAGTTATTTCAATAATTATAGTTCCTAATCACTGTAAAAAATATCATTATATGTATAGATTTGATGGTGTACATGCACTACGCAAACAGTCCAGAGGTGTATTTAAAAACAGTGCTTCTCCAGAATGTATACAAATATAATCTTCAAACAAAATTTATTTTAGAAATAGATAAATAAGACATAAAAAGGAACAGTGCTTGGTAATTCAATATGAAAGCAAAAATATATATTAAAATATTTGTTAAAAAAGATTTTACAAATAATATTTAAGACCAGGTTACACCATAAATATATGTTTTATGGTAAAATGTGAAATCACTGAAAATGCGTAACAAAAAAACCCAGCAGCATTACAGTTTATGTTAAAAAAATAATTCTATTTACATCACAAAACAGCTTTGTTCCTGACAGCGCCCTACTGCACTTCAGCAGTCCTCTACTCAAATTAAAGTCCAATATATTTTCTGATACTATAGGCAGCTTTCATACAAACTGCAGGTTGCATGTCATAGCTTTTCCTTGGAGTGACTCACTTGATATCAGGGCATGTTTGAGATCAAGTGGCATTGAGCTTTGGTAGACACACATCTGTATGAAATCCAGGCATTGACAATAGGACACGGGATGCAGAACAGCAAATCTGAGAGCCATCTTTGGCTGCTGGCATTGTAGGGCTAAAAGCAGTGATGCGATTAATTTACTCTGCAAAACTGGCAACAAACAAAGAACTACTCTGTTTGCTGAGCCACACATCACACTGTAACTAACCAAAACCAAACTCTAGGACTTTATCTATAGATACAGATCTGTCTGCACTGGTGACAGGGGTGGCAATGTGCACCAGATGAAAGGATGAATCTCTTGAGAAGTTTACTGAGGTGATGGTGACTAATAATAATTACAGTCTAAAGTACAATAAAATAATTTAGAAAGTATGATTGAAATGCCAAAGAAAATATAATGAGTTTTCAATTTCAAAAGCAGCATTTCATCAACTCTGTGGTTTTTTTTTCTCTTAATTTACTCTGATTTTTATGCAGACAGAAAATAGTATTTCTGTCAATAAAAACGTTTGAGAAACAGAGTTGTGTTTGACACACATACAACTATCTTTCAATCAGGATGTTAACAATTATTAAAAAAAACCCTAAATATATATTTTTTTGACTGGCTTCCATTCCTCCACATCATTGAGAAGTGTAGAAATTGATATTCGGCACACATTCACATTTGATCAGTACACATTAGGCTTTCATGAGACTTTCAAGAACCTACTTAGCCATCAGAAGGAAATGAGCTCTCTGAATATGTCTTATGCCAGTCAATGAAAGAATTGCATCTAAGTATCACTTTTTAAAAAATAAGAAAACAGCAATCGAAACAAAGGAAACATATGAAACTGAACCACTAAAGAGGTTTCTGGCTCTTCCCTTAGTGCATTTGCAGTGTTATTGTATTTGGCTATGCTGACCCACGAGAGAACTAGAAGAGAGAGATTACTGATTTGGACGAATAAGCCAATCACTTGACATACCTTTTATTTCATACATGTAACTTCTTAAAATTTGAAATCATCCTAGATTTTTCTAAAACTATTTATTGGTAGACTAGGATGATATGAGCAGTGAAATACTAGGAAGAAGGTAAACCTTCAGCTAGGTTAAAAGCAAAAGACTTAGGAATCTCATGAAAAATATTCTTCTCTGCAAGCACATAACTGGTACATTTAAATTACAAAGGTACTTAGCAAAGGTTCTCTTCATACTCAGTGTAAGAAAGTAGGCACTTTCTAGAGGGCATGCAGTCCCAAAATCAAAATAAACTGCTATAGTATATCTATGCCTTTTCACTACCAGAGGAAAAACTGAGGGCAACTACACATGCCCTTGAGATGACTAAGTTACATGCTTGAAGTTAGGATAGATTTGATTAACCTAGTCCAGTGTCTCAACTATCACTCAATTAAAAAAAAAAAAAGTTTCAATGTAAGCATTCAAATTGTATGGTGCTTTTCTTAATCAAACATTAATTTTATGTATATGAGTTTTCTCATCAAGGAAATCCAACCTAATCATCAGAAGAACAGAAATCCAAAGATCCAAAAAAACAAAGAAAAAACAGAATCTGAAAGTCTCTGAAATCCTACCACCTTCCTGACAAACAACTCTGCTGGGCCAAAGGGTTATTACTCTTTAACAAGTATCTTTGAATGCTTCCCATCACCCACCTACGAAGCATTTAGGCGAAAAATTGTAACAGCAACAGGCAGGACCAATCTTTGTTACACTAAACAATACTTCTTGAATAAATTCCTTATTATGTCAGGAATGAACTTTCAACCCAAAGCAACTGGCTGAATCATGGCATTGAGTCAGTAAATAGCATTACTGTATGTCTAACCACTGCAAGTGGTGGTGTTTTAGTTTGAAGCATAAATGCTGCAAGGGTATGATAAATAGGAATAGCAAAACTGTCTTACAGACACATTAACTTCTTCCCAAGAAAATTATTTCGTTATTAGAAATGAAAAAATTTCTGTAACAGTCATAGCTATAATTATGCAATACAATATGCTAAATTACAATACATACTTAATTATTAATAGAATTTATTTTACAGACCAAATAGCCAAATACACATTTTTAAAAGAGCCACACAGCAAATGTGGAGGAAACTATAGGCAACAGTCATGGTAGACATTCTGCAGTCCAAGAACTGAGGCAACGTGAATATTAAGTACAAGCCTATAAATACCTTTACATCAAACATACAGTAATGTGTAAGAATTCCATGTTGTAGTCTAATTCATGAACCATTAATAATTTTTTCTTTAAAAGAAAGTTATATATACTGTATACAACCCAGTTAAAAGCAGTGTCTGTATTTCATTTTATTCTAGCAAACTAATATTACATGTCTCCATATAAGTGCAGAAAACAGGGTTCTTTATACTCCTTTGCTTCCTAAGAGATTTTGCATTGCATATGAAATTCTAATATTTTAGATGATACATATTAAGCACTACTTCTTGAAATGTGAGGCAATATACAAGAACTTGCAAACAACCTGCAAATGAAGCTATGATAGTCAATTTTTTTAAGCAACCCGTGCTAAATAACAAATTGTAATGTAAAAAATTTAATTTTTTTTAAAAAGTTAACTATGTAGAGAAATAATTTGGGAAAAAAAACAGAAGTAGGCCTTTTTTTCCCCATGTGCTGGCTAACAGTGAAAAAAGTATGTATGCTATTTCCTATTTTATCACACTGAAAAGCAAGCCACTGGATTTATGACTACTATTTTTTTTTTAAATAAAAGTACTTCAAAAGGTTAAATGTATGGCACCTGTTACACAGACATTACCTAGATCTCAGCAAGCAAAATGCAAATTAAATTTTATTTTTAAAAGTTAAGTGAACACTTTCCAGTTATTTAAGAGGTGATCATTTATTACAAAGTGTTGTGGATAAGAAAGAAGGAAGTACTAATTTTCCACTACTACTATTGTGCCTATAAAATGAGAAAGCAGTGATTTGATCAATTCTATTTATGATCCATAGCAGCAATAACATCATTAAAAATATTATGGAATAGATATAAATAACACTTAATTCTTAACATGTATAATGGTGCTACAAGTGACAAAAATTAATTTGTTTTTCCTTTAAATGCAGGGAGTATAAAGAACTTTACATTCTCTTTTTAATGTATGAATAAAATTTATTGCTCCCTTTTAATATATTTATAGAAACAAAATTCTTAATTGTTTCAACTAAAATAAATAAGGAAAAAGTCTGAGACAAGAAGATGATGACAAGCAAAATAGAGTTACCATAATCGCCAACTGTGAAGAAGGATGGGTCACACTACTTTTTTCTTAGCAAAACTATGTTATAGAACACTATAGCACAATGTACTAAAATTTCTTTGTCTTTTCTTTTTAAAAAATTCTTGCCCTTGATACCTTGCAGTAGGGCAGCTTGAACAGTTCATCGTCACTTCCAAACCCCTCTGGAGATCAGGCGATAAATTTCTTCGGCAATCAGAGACAGGACAAAGGGCTTTCTCGTGCTGTTTCCTTGTTTTCATGTTTGCTGGCTTAACATCATTGTGTACACGTACGACTTCAGTATATAACATCAGATGCGATGACGTTCAGAGCTGGCAAACAGAGAAACAGCATGAGAAAAGCCCTTTCCTGCATAATTTTCCCCATATATTGTAAAGCTTGTTTCCAAATTTCTACCACCTCTGTCACTGTATGGTTTGAGAAGTACCGGACTATTGCAATTCTAAGCAACCAACCATTTTTGATGTGTGTGTGTTTTCAGGTTTCTACACACAAGCAAAGATCTGCACACATCTATATACACATAGCAAAAATGCTGAAACAGAAGGAGCCCGTAAGTGGCTTCTATACATGTAATTCTAGGTTTGCTTTATCAGCTCAAAGCCCCAAGCACTTTTGCAAGATGATAGCTATCAGGATACTACCCTACCACCTAGAACATGTTCTACAGGGTTTTAGCGGGCTTCCATCAAGAACATAATTTCTAATAAAATATTTTTATTTGAAGAGTTATTTTGCACTGTTAATCTATATTTATCATCAATAGAGTTAGTGTCCTAAAAACTCACATAAATTAAGCCATTCAGATAAATTATTTCACAGGAAAGAAAGCACTATCAATACCACAGTCACCAAGACACTAGCCACTCACTGGTCAGGAAATTGCTATCAACTGCAGATTATTGAGTGCAATACCTTCTAGGAGAAAATAGGAAAAGAAAGAAGTGTGAAAATTAAACCACAGTTAAATGAGACTTCATTATTGTCAATGCTTTATAGTTACAGGTCATTTAAAAAAACGAAGTTGGATCACACGGAGAAAAGAGTAAACTTTTCAGTTATCCCACTGAAAAATGAAGGCAAAATGCACTTAATTCTGTGATTCTGTGATATATGGCAGCAGATCAGAACTACAAGCAAAATTAGCAGCCAAAAAATAAAGTGAAAAATAACAAGAATATTTAAAATCATAGTAATCAATTTTGAAATGGCTTTTAGGAAGTGCTTATACCAACAGCTATTTAGCTGATATTTAGATGAAAGTCGTCTTTGTCATTTACTCTCTGTCTGTCAATGCAAAGTACCAGTGTTATCTCTATACCCTTTTACATACCAGAGGCATACTGATGATCAGTACATCATCATCCTGTGTACTGATGATTGCAGTATACTAGATTAAACTCACAAGTCTTACTGTTATTAGACAAAACAATAAATCCTGCAACTAAAGATTTACGTATAAGGTGAGTTTGCAGAGCTCAGGAAGTTTTGTTCCTGAAAGTTTCAGGAACAGTGCAATATCCTTTCAATTCACATCCTAAGCACACTGTTCTCATAGTGAGTAGGAAGCTATAACATTTCATCACATTTCAAATTAGAATCAGAAAACTAAATATACCATAACTGTAAGCAGGTCTAAGCAGTCACTACTGAGATGCAGTCACTACTGAGACAGTAGGGGTCCAAAAAGGCAATGGATTTTAAATGAGCTCTACTTCCCACTCAGATTTCTACAAGGAATAAAATGTCTATCTCCAGTCAGTTTCCGATAAACAAGTTCAGCAGACACCACCATCATCTGAAATTTCTATTCAGAAGTATGGATATGTTCACAGATAATATAATCCTGGCAACTAAAACCAACTAACAAAGATGTGCATTAGTAAATATGAGAAAAATCAATCTGCACACCTGTTCTCTCCCCCAACAACTTCCCAAAGATGGTGTAGTGTACCAGCAGTGGTGCTACATTAATATACAGACCAGAGTCCACTGAGAGGCAGGGAGAACCACCAAAAAGTATGTAATCGTAGATCCAGAGCATGATTGCACCTTCCAGCTCTATCAGTGGAAGAGGTGGACTGAAACTGAACCAAGTCCTCCAGTGCTGCTTTCATGAACACTCATACTTCTTCACTAAGTCAGATAAAACTTGTTCTTAAGTTTAAAATGACAATACAAAAGGTCACATGAGCCTTCCTGACTGACTAAGTGTTTATTCTCAAAGATATCTACCATTCTTATAGTATGGATTATACTATTTTCAAACGAAAACAAGAATTTCTCAAGTAGCATTAATTAAAAGAAGGGGACAAGGAGGAGGATGCATGGGAAGTTCTAACAAACCTTTCTGGTAGTAGCTTCTTTGAACCAAGCTACGAGAGATAACATTGTACTCTATAATTATGCATGTTTTGAATAGACAGTTTGATACAAAGACAGGCATTTGAATTGTCTGAATGTTGTTTAAAGTACTTGAGTAAAGATTTCAGATTTTAAAATTGTGGTACATACTATATGAAGACTAGACTTGGAAGAACCTCTCCTTTCTTTTCATCGTTCCAACAGAAGTGCAAAAAAGAATTAGAAGATTTGTGTCAGTATGGAATACTTCACATAGTCTACTCTCACTCTGCACTCACTAAGGTAAATGTCAAAAGCAATTGAGCTTATACGAATTTTGCAGACAGATAAACTTCAAAGGTGCTGTATGTTCTTCTACCAAAGAAATGCATCTTTCTACGAGGCCCATAACTGCCAAAACAACAAAAATCTGATGACGCTGAAAGTCAGTTTGATTTTATTAGCCTCCAGATATACTAGTTTGAAAATTCTTATTAGGAATAAGAAGCCCCTTCACAATTTATCACTTGGTAAAACTTCTTTAAAAGGATTATCTCTACTACATCCCAAAAGAAAGCATGCTGTTCTGAAGCTCTACTGTCACCAGTATTTATTAATTCCTACTGTGTAACTTCAAAATAATATCTCTCTCCTTTGCCCTTTCTCACGTACAACAGAAGCATCATCTCTCTCTTACGGGAGATCACATTATGACCATACTTTTCCCCTCTTCAACTTCCTGTAGTTCATGATTCAATGTGTCCTCAGCTGCTTCAGAAGCCTCTGATTTCTTCTCCAGAAAAATTTCTGCTGTTGCATTGCTGTTATTTGCCCACATGACCACTGAAGAGATATTTTGGTTTTACAGTAGAAAAACCTTCCAATCTTCTCTTGCATGCTTTTTGAGTACAACTGTTAGAATGACTTTCAGTCATTTTATAGATCACTTGGACAAAATTAGCAGTAAAGCAAAGACAATTTCCGTTCATTAAAGACCTGAATCAATATCACTCAGACATACATAGAATTTAGAGCTTCCAAGGAAAACATGTATTTTTAGCTTTGACTATTATTTCAAATATCTGAGTAGACAGTCTTGCATGGACAAAACTAAGAACAGTGAGATGTGCAGCCTATTTATATCAGCACCCATTAGAAACCGAAGAGATATCTCCATAGTGAATGTGATCTTCTTTAGTCTCATTCAGAGTGCTTTTGGCTTGTAAAAGGGATGCATTACAGTAATTTTTAGTGATAAAATATTTTTTCTCACATTAGGCATTATTTTCATGTTTCAAACTAGCAGAAATCCCTTTTTAGCTGAACTTATTACCCTTCAATGCTCCAGGCTGTCTTACAGTTTTCGGAAAATTCAGAGAGTGCACAACATAAATGCATCATTAACCACAAATATCCCGTTAGTCTCCAAGGCTGGAGGATGGTGGGACAGCATGACATCTGCAGCACTGTGGCAGCAGCTTATTTTGGTTTCTTCACCATCTAACAGCGACAACTCTAAGTTAGTCTGTCCTGAGCCAACTTCTAGAGCCCCACAGGAGATAAAACTATACAGACTAGAATATACAAAACCAGTATAGGATTAAGACTAACTTTTAAAAGATCTGTTAATGTTTAAGAAATGCTTTGCTTGTTTTTACTTAGCATTAAATACGATTCTGCCTGTGTGATCATGGTCCAAAAGACTTAACTCTAATGATCTTTCTTGACCAATTTATGTAAATAAATGCATTTATGAAATTATTTGTATTTTATTTACATAAGTAATACAAATGTGAATTCACATGTTTAAAGGTAAATGTTGTTTTCAAATTAGTGTAAAACGCCATTGACAGTGAGTAGTTATACTTTCTCCAATGTGATCACTTTCATAGAGAAAAATAAACCTAAAAGAAGGATAACTGTAGAGTTAACAAAATCAGTGCAAATGGTAACATTCATCTCTTTTTGATATACTCAGTGCATCATACTGATTTCAGGTACAACTACAGGAAGGTAAACTAATATCAGGTAACAAGTATTTAAAAAAAAAAAAAGAAAAAAAAAGGAAAAAAAAAAGAAAAACAGTTCTATTCTGCTCTCCCAAACAATTAGCACCTGTCATTGACCTTTAAGGTACAGGTAAAAGCAAATGCTCTTTTCCCCAACCAACTTTTGCAGAACAGAACTGCTTTTCACTCTATTTTAAAAGCCCCTTCTGATGGAAGAACTATGTTAGTAAAAACCTAGAGAGTCATGAGTTTGCTTTCTTTGTTAGCAGCATTACTGCATGACAACATGTATTTGAGCAGACAATGGAAGAACCTTTTCAGCTCAGAGGAACTGTAGCAGACCTCAATTGAAAAATCACTTAGATCAGGCCTACAGAAATGCTGAAAACAGCACCACCCTCCTCAGAGTTATGAGAGTTCAAACAGATGAACAAATTAGCAAGAAGCTTTTCTAATGTGTAATTTAAATTAACACATTGAAATATCCTTAGTAGAAAATACTCAACTCTCAAAAAGTTATATAATTTTCTTTATTGTCATGTCTTAGAAATAATAAATTCTTTTTTTTCCCTTGAATGTTTTCTGTTAATGCATCTCAGAAAAAGATGGAAGTTTATATTATAAAGTGCAGTGATATGGACTACCGCACAGATTTGTGTTGGTAAGGGGAATAAAACAGAATAAAACAAACAACCCATACTGCAATTTTCAAAAATATGATGACTACTTTGAATGAGGAGCTTCTTTTAGGCACATTTTGTTATCACCATAGTGGTAATAAAACAAAGTCCACAGAAAAAATTCAAAACCTCAGCTGGAGCAAAAAGTCTAACAGACTTACTCATGCTGAGGATCTGTTCCTGAGCAATATATTATATTATTTATTGAATATAATAAGAAATATAGTATCAATAATATAATAAACTCTGCTGAAATATTTGTTTCTTTAATGATTGTTTCCTTGACCACTTAAAGCTTAACTAGAAAACTATTTTCATTGCAAACTTTGTCGTATTTGTGAAGAAAGAGAAGTAAACAATCATCAAAGCCTTATTATTAATGAAATTTTCCAGAATATGGATAGACATTAGATTCAATTTCCAGTGAATTTGAATTCCAGTGAATTCCAGAAAGAATTCTGTAGGGTCTTGAAGAATAAAAGATACTTTGGCTCTCGTTTTATTTTTAATTTTAAGCTGAGGATTCTTTAGACATTTCCTTTGCTGTGCTGAATTTCTGAGAAGCGAAGGTTTATCAGGCACAGCAGCAAATATGTGAGAGCAATTATACTAATGCTTGTAATTTTTCCCTAACTTTGCCTGTTGACTGTGTCATTCCACCAGATTTAAGTAGTCTGGTATGGTTCTAGTCTGAAAATGGCACTGAAACTCAGAGGGAAATCCTTGCCTGCTTTTGAGAGACCTGGATGTAAAGCTATGCCCAAATGAAGGTTGCAATTCCAGACTCCATTAATATTAAGAACCACTCATCAGATCCTGTAAAGCTTTATTGCTTTCCACCTGGCCCAGATTACTTCAATTCTTGAGCATACGATACTACAGAGGACCGTACCATAACCCCTCCCTGCCTTACAGAGCCACAGCAGGTACCGCGGTGAAGCGGGAAGTGCCATACTGCCATCTGCAGTCAGCAACACCCGCCAATGCAAGAATTCAATTTCCTTACAGCCAACAGTCACGTTATTTTCATTTTCTCCCTTAACGCTGATGAATCTCAAATTGTGTACTTTTCAATGCCTCGATCAAACATGACCTTCCAAAATTTTAATCCTTGCAGAAAAAGGTATTCTACAGTGCTTAGAGCTAGAGTTATGAGAATGGCAAAGTAAGAAGGGAAGGAGAAAGAGAGCACCTTAAAATTTCCATTACCTGTCTGGTGTGTATGGGGCCTGGGGTCTTGAAGCCTCCTTGACAGCTGCATTCAGAAACACTGTAAGGGTCCGAGCTGCTTGATGAGCATTTGGAGAGCGAGTCACAGCCCACCACAAAGGTGTTATCTAGAGGCAGTTCCTGAATGACGTGGTGCTTCTTGGGGGGTACAGGAGTCTCAGGTTTAATTTGAAAGGTAGGCTGCGGAGAAGCAGACTTGTAGTGCTTTGCTAAGTCTGGGCTATCGG
Organism: Phaethon lepturus; assembly: GCF_000687285.1. Classification (NCBI taxonomy): domain Eukaryota; kingdom Metazoa; phylum Chordata; class Aves; order Phaethontiformes; family Phaethontidae; genus Phaethon; species Phaethon lepturus. Next base: position 96,313 of record NW_010529878.1, read on the forward strand.
GCTTAAATGTGGTTGGTGTGGTGGCCCAGTTATATTTTCCCATAGTCTGTTCTTCTAGCTCTACAGGAATGTCTAAAGTGCCATTTATGTGCTCATGGCCAGGATCATCAGGCTTAGATTCTTCAATAGTCACAAAGTTGAGGAGGAGACTTTTTGGAGAGCGCTTCTTCTTCTTCTTCTTTTTCTTGATCTGCCTATTCTCTTGGTTTGGGGAAACCCATTCACCACTCTGCTTGTTTTTTTGGACAACCTTGTGCCTAGGTGTCTGGCGGCACCGTACTAAAGCAGTAACAAAAATTACCAGAATAACTGTCATAGTGCCTGCAATAATGGCAATGATGATCTTGACATAATCATTGGTTTGTGGGGTTATCTCACCATCCCCAACATTCTGTCCAACTGGAGTTTCCATATTCCTGCGCACTAGCTCTTGTACGTAGGAACTGTTGGTGACTGTCTCATTCACAAACAAATGCACAAGAGCTATGGTATAAAGGGACTCCGGCTGTCCTAGGTCATTGACTTTTATCACCAGTCTGTGCAAACCATGATCTGACGTAATTACCTTCTCTTTCAAAGTAATATTGCCTGTTAATTGGTCAATTGTAAACAAGCCCCTTGAGTTCCCACCTATGATGCTATAGCGGAGCTCTGCATTCATTCCTGTGTCATTATCAACTGCAAAGACTTTAGTAACTACAGACCCTGGACTGGCTGATGTTGGAACCAACTCATACGAATAATTAGATGAAGGAATAACAAAAACAGGCCTGTTGTCATTTACATCAACAACATTGATGGTCACTTTGGCAGTTGAGGAACGCTGCAGTCTTCCTCCATCCACAGCTTTCACCTGGAAAGTATATGACCCTTGGTGTTCCCTATCAAAGGTAATATTAGGTCTTATTACACCAGTAAGCGGGTCTATAATGAAATTATCTCTACCATTTAATATAGAGAGAGTGACCGCAGCATTCTCTCCAGAGTCAGCATCTGTAACTGTGATAAGCCCCACTGTGCCATACATGGGTAAGTTTTCTGGCACATAGAAATTATATTCATTATGTGTGAAAGCAGGGCTGTTATCGTTCTGGTCCAGGACCGACACTGTCACGGTAGCATTGGTCTGCAAGGGTGGCATCCCATTATCCTTAGCCAGCACAGTGAAGGAATACCTGTCTTGCTTTTCTCTGTCCAGCTTTCTCACTGCTGTCAGAATGCCTGTACGGCGGTCAAGGTTGAAAATAGGGGGTGCATCAGAACCCAGGATATAGCTGATCTCAGCATTGCGCCCACTGTCAGCATCCGTAGCACTTATCTTGGTTAGCTGAGTACCCGGAGCATTGTTTTCAGGGATGGAAAGACCTATGATAGGCTGTGTAAAAACTGGGGCATTGTCATTTTCATCTTTAATTTTGATCAGGAGCATTGCAGACTGGTTTAGGGGAGGTTTCCCTGAATCTGAAGCCACTATTTTAATGGCGTATTCCCGTGTGGCTTCATAATCTAGAAATGTGGCTGTCTCCAGGAGAAACTGATTATCAAACACTGGCTTTAGCCTAAAAGGGACATCATGGTCTGTAAAACAAGTAACTTTTCCATTCAGATCAGCATCTTTGTCCATTACAGTTATCAATGCAATTTTTGTATTAAGGGGAGCCTTCTCAGACAAAAGCACTGTCCCATTCACTGGATTGATGATGTATCTTGTGTCTATTGATGGGACATTGTCATTAATATCTGTGACATTAATAGTCACTGTTGCTCTTGATGGAGTTGAACTGCCATCACTTGCCAAAACAGTTAATTTGTGTACAGGAGATTCTTCCCTGTCCAGTGGTTCTCTTATAGTGATGAGGCCAGTGGTGTTATCAATGGCAAACAACCTTTTGGCCAAACTAGAGATCTGATTGCTAAAATAGAAGTGGATTTGTGCATTTGAGCCCAGGTCTGCATCAGTGGCGTGGAGCTGAGAAACAGAGGTGCCCACTGGAGCATTTTCTGGAACACTAACTTCAATGTCGTTCTCTTTGAAGACTGGGCGATTATCGTTCACATCAGTCACTGTGACTTGCAGGATGGCAGTGCTAGATCTTGGAGGGCTTCCACCATCTTCAACTTTAATTTTCATCACATAGGTATCTTTCTGCTCCCTATCCAGGATCTGTTGGACAATCAGTTGAGGCCACTTATCTCCCTCAGGTGTCTCAATTATATCAAGACCAAATACATTTTGACCCTACAAGACACAGAAAGAACATACTTGAGCATGACAGTGTATTTAAATAGAGAAACATCTCATTATCTTTCTGAAATTGTCATGGATTATATATATTTTTTATATATACACTGTATACAGGAACATACATTTATATATTTACCTTTATTTTGCAATACCTGATTTTGCTTTAAGCTCTGGGGCCCTAAGAAAGCTTCAGAGCAAACATGGGAAGAAACGAGTACCTTAGGAAAAAAAAAAAAAAAGGCAGGGGGGCTTGGAGGGGGTGGTGGTGTGTTTTGGTCTTTTAACCACTTTCTCTATTTATAAAGAAAAGTTATTAATTCCTGGACAGATGTAATTTGCTTTCTCTATTATATGAGTAAGTGTGGAAAAGAGGAATGAAGCCAAAGTTCAGCCACATCCAATGGCAAGACAGTATGCATACACCAGAAGACCTAAACCAGTATTCAGTTTCGAGGAAAACAAGGAAGATTCTTTTTTGCTTGAAACTTTTTTGAAAGTTTCTCTGCTCATGGAACAACTCTGGGCATGATTTGAAAACATAAGCATAACCAACACCATCATTGAAAAGGGGTGTACTACAGGCATTTGATGGATGCTACAGACAAAATGAAGTTGTAACAGTTTATTAGAAATATATTTAAAAACTCATTAAAACTATTCCTTTCTTCATCACTATATATTTTATATTTGTAGTGAAAGTTACAATGCCAGTGAGAAAAGAAGATCCATTTTCATTTCAAAAAATACCACAAAAAAACTGAGAGATCAATTTGAAAGGAATTAATTTTTTCATGGGGTTGTTGAACACCTAACACCCCTGGAATTGTGAAGAAATGCTACATATATTGCACAAACATAGCTTCTTTTAAAACAGTAGTGTTGACTAATTAATCTGCTAAAATAAAGATTGGAATCTAGAACTAGATTCTCTCTTCTGCCATCTCTTCAGACAAGCAGGGATTAAGAATATCACAATTATCCTTTTCTCATATCTCTCACTCTTCAGAAGAAGAAAGGATGTAAAGGCAGTTTACTTCCATAAGGGCAAAGCTAGAACACAGATCACTAAAGTCGAATGTATAGGATGACCAAAAAAAGAAGGCATCAATGAAGATGCTGACTAATTAGGATTTTCTTTTTATGCGTCATACTTGTAACAATGAACTACTGTGTTCAGCCTCTGTTTATTGTGCACCTTTACCCATGTGTGTGTTCTAAACTGATCTAAGACACTTCAGACCAAAGGGAAAGAAAATGTTCCCAGAGGTCAAAGTTCCTTATTTCTCATTACTTGTAGAAGATTTATATTCCCTGTATCTAGCTACCCACAATTAAGTGAATACATTTATAGGCCTGATTCTCTGTAAGCTTTCACTGATTTTCTTTCTCAAAGACAGAAATTGATCCTACATTAATAATGATTTATTTCATGGAAAAGAACTATTCATCCACATTTCAAAAATTACTGTGCCACTTGCATAGTATTTGTGACAACATTAAGCTGCAACTAGAGACAGTCTAAAGTGAAATGGAACAAATTTTGAAACAATAAAACAAATACAGCTTTGGCTTCTTTAGTAGAAGGTATGTGAAAATATAAGCCTTGCAAATAATTTCTAAACCAAAATATACATTTTTAACCAATTAGGTTAGATTTTAGAATGGTAATTTTCTGCTGATCTCAAGGCGGTGGAGTGCGAGCTTCTTCATCTTCAATCTGGCTAGCAGTTATTTACAATAAATTTCTTAATTACTGAGAAATGATGAATTATATATTCTATATTTTAACATAGACTTCCAGAAAAGAAAGTAACAGAAGCTAGAGGGGAAAAACAAAAAACAAACCTGTCAGCTATCTTTTACTTTTTTATTTGTACACAAGTTGACAGATGGGCACTGACTATTCTGTCATTAGATCCCACAACTACAACAAACACTTTATATAGACTTTGAATACATGCAGCTATACATATGCATACCCATTTCTGCTTTTCTTTAACTATCAAGTATGAGGAAAATATCTTTCATTATCGCATATGAGTTTAATATAAAACACAGAACTTCAGACCCCCATCACTAGCAGTCAACTACTGGAAAAACAGAAAAGAAATGCAAAGTTCTCTTCAAAGTTAGTAATTAACATTTGAGAAACTATCTATGGAAAAATATTATCCAAGAGTATTTCTTGCTATTTGCTACAGGTTTATACATCTTTTTAAACAACAACAACAAAAAAAGAATTCTATAAAATTGTACTTTCTCCTAATTCAAGGAAGCCTGTTTCATGTTCTTTAAGAGATGTTAGGTGTGACATTGTGCTGTATTTTAACAAATGCATTTTCTAAGAACAGACAGTTCTCCCATTATAAACGCTTGAAAAAAAGATGAAACAGTCAGGAATCATATTTTTAAGATTATAAATATCTAATTCTCTCCCTACGAGCAAAATCCTGAGAGAAACATGAAGAAAAACCTTCAGGATTAAATTCTTGTGGTTCTCTTCCTGATGTTGAAGTAAATGGCTCTATCATCATTAAAACCTCAGTGAAGTGGAAATTTCCATTAGGGTCAGATTGTTATTTTGACTGAACTGTACCTCAGTCACCACATTATCCCAGTGATCTGAAGGTTTCGTTCACACTAGGAAGGATATGAGTCCATAGTAAAAGCGCAACAGATAATTAACATTTATATAGTACCTTTCGCCATTAAGATGACTGACTTAAAAAAATACCTGCTATACTACCATCTTCACTACAGAGGGATCGCAGTGAGAAATAAAAAAAAAGGTTGACTTTTTAAAACTCAAAAGACAGTTTAAGCAATGTAACCCAGCTATTTGAGGCAAAACAAGGTTATGCCCATCTCAGAGACAGGATTAGCTTTAAGAGGCTCTGGCCCTGATCACAGGATTCTTTATCAGGGCAATAAGCAACTCTTGTTACCTTATTCAATTTTCATAACATCCTTTTCAGTTGGTTCATGCACACAGTAGTCTCTGAAATAATAAAATTGGTATTCTTGTTGAACACTCCCTATCGTATATTTACCTGATCGTTTGTAATGGATCCAAATGTCCTTTTCGGAGCTGTTTTGGGCTGTCATGTAAATAAAAAATTAGAGAGGTTTTAAAAAATTGTAACATTTAGGTAGATTAATAAATACATAAACAAAAGACACATAGACACTTGAAGTGATAAGCTAGAAAAGCTTCCAGTATTATGGACAGGACTGCATGTGACGAAAAGCACCTAAAGTCTACACATAACTTGCCTCTAGACATATATATTGCAGTATCACAGTATCTTGTCACAGTATTTTATTAAATCCTTGGGGTATTGACTACCTGGACATTGTAATGAATGTTCTTTCAGGCCACAAATTGTAACATGGGCTTCATTGTTAAGAGGCATGGGAAAAAAGACCAGGTTCTGGCTAATACTGATAACAGTGGCATGGACTGTTTTGTCCAAAACATCTCATGAACTTACACTTGCAGACCAGTGAGTTGATAGAATGTAGTAATTTCTCAAAGAAATAGGGAAGAGAAAGAATGTTGTGCTAAATAACCATATAAAAATGACTGCTTGAGATACATAGTACTCTGAAATTACAACTTTCTGTTAGTGATTATTTCTTAAAACATTACAAATTATATAATTTGTATATGTATACAATTATATAATTGTATATGGTAACTCAACACCATCCTTAATCTTCATTCAAGAAGAGTATTCTGAACATTTAGAGAAAGACACAGGAATAAAGACAGCTCACTGTTTTCTGTCTACAACTTCAACCTATATATTTTATTAATACTTATCTTCATGCACTGTCAATTACAAACATTACAGGATGTATGCCTTTTGTTCAACGGAATGTTAAATAAAAGTCAAGGCCTAGACAACATGCATATAATGAACTTTTACTAATGTTCTCCGGTAACTCATCTCAATGGATATTGGCAACAAGCCAGAAGTGCACACCTATTAATTACATGTCAACAATCCTCTTGAAATCAGCTAGTTTAATTATTTCTAAAAATCTTACTATGGCCAAAACCTAAAATAAGCAGATTTAGAGTGACTAAATTCTAGCAGGCTAAATACAGCAATACTAAGAAATAAAATGAACACAATGTTAAGACAAATAAATTAAAAAAAAAATCAGCTTCCATTAGGAAGCAATTCAGTAATTCATTAAAGTTATTACTTAATAATAAAACCTTTGGCTGAAATTCAGTCTTGTGTCCAAAAGGACCCTAAAATCTTTCCAGAAAGTCCAGAAGATAATGCATCTGTTTCCTAATTGCTAGTTATTTCAGACATGGCAACACAGGAAACCTTTGCAGGTCTCCCACAAAATTACAAGATAGGTCCCAGCCACTGTCTCCTTGTCTGTTTTTGACAAGGCATATGGAACTGCTCTATTCTCTTTCCTAGCATATCACTACAGCTGTATAGTAGCACAATTTCAATTCCTAACACAGAAAACTGGACAACAGTTATACAGTGGACAGCATTTTTAATAAGAGCTGAAAATTCAAGTTGCATCTTTCTTTCCATGATGATACTTTGAATGTGAAAATGTGAATTCCCAAAGCCAAGCTAAAGCCTTAAGCAGAAAATATTCTACACAATAGGCAATAATGTATGTAAATTTCTGTAAGAGGCACATGTTAGTACACTCAGGTCTGTAATATCGTGAGTGTTGTAGCTCTAATAACGGTCCCTTGTCTTCTATTACTTACACAGTGTGCAATTAATGTGTTCATGCATTCTAGAAGATTAAAATTTGTTGGACAGCTGTCCTGCTTAAAGACTGCAGTCACCCTCACCACATCGCACGGCTTACAACCTAAATTTACTTGAAATACGTGTTATTAATCCAGTTACTTTATGAACTGAGTGACAGTACCTCAAAAGATAAAATTACAAGGTAAGAAGGTTTTATTATAAAGCAAAACTCAGCAGATGCAAAGTTGCTTACATATTTCAAATACTAACTCTTTGTCAATACAGCTACAGACTTTTAATTTGTAGGTCAAGATTCCTATGAGTTTTGTTAATTTCACAGTTTTCTGTTAGTCTCACACAGTTTCACATTGGTTTCCTTTGAAGCAAGCCAAAGCTCAGCTCTGAATAAACTGAACTTACAGGTTCAAATCCATAGTAAAAGGAGGACTTGGAAGCTTCCAATCATGCATGAACCTGAAGTGAATTCTGTGCATTCAGAATCCTAATTAGCTCCATTCCTACATAAAAGTTAAGGACATCATTTATTAGTAATATCTATATAATAACATTCTATTTTTCCACCTCCAATTATAAAAGAGCTTCTACAAATATAAAGCACTGTCAAAGATTTCCTCTCCATATATACAACCACACAGAAAACTTCACTCATCCTATGAAGCAGACAAAGCAAAATGCTATAGTCAGGGTCAATAGAACATAAGAATAATAATGAACAGTTCCATGCTGGAAAAGAACAGTAAAAAGTATAATATGGAATGAAGAACCAGAAAATCAATGCATTTAATACTGATTTTCTGAAGGAAAAAAGGCTAGGAAGTATGCCTAAACACAAAATTACTTCCTTGGAAATCTGAATTTAATGTTACTGCAAAAAGACTGCAACGGTTCTAACATCATCACTTGAGCCTCCTTAATCCTTTCAGATTATTTGTTCCTTTCTGCAAAGAGTTCCTTTCAATCTCATCATATTCAGAACATTGTCAACTTTATCTAAGACAGCTAGATATAGATAGATAATTTTTTCTAAAATGGAGTATTTTCGCATCTTCCTCAATTCTTGGCATCCAATTCCCAGAACATGTTCGTTAGATCATGTTCACCTTCATGAAGTAGAAACTATTAGAGATGTGAATACTGCATATCTATATGCAATATATTTACTTATTAATATTTTTGCTTCCTTAATTCCTCCAGTCTACACTTAAAGCAAGCCTGAACCTCTGTACTAAAATGTGTTAATGTTTTAACCTACTACTTTTACAAGGGTGAGAACACGGAGAGCTGTAAAGTAGCAATACACTCACTTAACTGCCCTCTGCTGAAATCATGCCGTAATAATGTTTTCAACTCCGCAACAGGTTTCAAGAGTAATTCTCTTCCCATACCATATCCTTGGGTCTGTGAAATGCTGTTTCAACTTTTTTTTCCCCCCTTTTTCTCCACACACCTCCCCCCCCAATCAATCTTCTTTTTTGAACCATGGCTTACAACTTTTAAAAAATGAAACCAAAACTCAAACCAAAACAAAATCCAGAAACTTTATGATATAAAATTACCAAGATAATTGCTTACAAAAAAGTGGCAGCAGGAACTGGGCTGTCACTTGAATAGTTTCGCACAGTGTACTGCAGAGATATATATTTCAGCAAAATACACAACTGCACCACAAAACTTTAAGGAATTTATCTTCACAATACTCCTGCTATATAAACAGTTGTACAACTATCTAAAGATGGGAAACTGAAGTACAGAGACACTTTGTCTGTTGTCCAAGGTTTGTAGTTCATTTGAAAGACCCAGCCGCTTCTGAATTACCAATCAGGCTGCAAGCAGGACAATGTTTTAAACTAAATTTTAGATCTTTACACCATAAACAAAAGTTCTTTCATTTAGAGATACTCTTCTCAAAAGAAGAAATGTCCATAGCTGCAGGTAAGGCAATTGGGGAAGTAACCTCCCTCTTAATCTCCTCCTTATAGTTCAGAAATATTCAGAGACATCCTACTGAACAGGAAACTACATTTTCAACACACCTGAGAGTGTTCAGATTAAGGTATTAAATATGTTTGAGCTTCGCTCTGAATTCCCATGTTTCCACAGCTAGATAAAGCTCCAGATACCCAACTTGTACTTCAGTATATTCTCTGTTTGGAATGACACTACAGACATATAATGAAGACAAAAATTAGGTTTTTTATTAGGCAACAATATATTCAACACGTGAATTTTTGTATTTGCATTATATACATGTGACAGTTACATATTTGCTCAATTTCCTAGTTGAGAACAGCAACGGGAACAGAACAAAGTACCTCTAAGAAAGAGAAATAAATGAGTATATTGTTTAGTGATGTAATTCTCTAACACATCACTCTGTTTTTGGAGGTAACAGCTAACAGTTCTGTATTGCTGTGCAGAACATCTCCTAAATCACAACTTCATTTTGCATGGACAGCAAAACAAGGTATCTTAGGCTCCTAATCGCACGTTTTAGAGCTCTCAGATGAATGCTGACTGGGTGTTGGAAGAGTGTGAACCTGTAATGCCCTCCTATTCACTACCTGCTCTATAACCAGATCACTACTTGCAGGCAGAAAGAGATTAAAAGTGACTGCCACTTGTATGTAAGAAAATAGAAACAACTGAGATGTTTCTGAAAATTCCTTTACCCTAAAGCAGAAATAAAATAGCCAGAAACTTTTGTCAGGATTTGTTAGATGAGTACAAGTATTTGCAAACCAACGTTCATTAAATTAATGTATTGTTATTACCTCATTTCCTCCTATACACACACAAAACCCTCAAAGGTGCATGATTCCTTTAATACATGGCATCTGCATTAAGACAAATCCATATCCTAACCTCTGATACTGTACTTTTTCCAATAAGTTATTCAGCAAGATTATCGTATTTGATCTGAGGCCCTTTTAAACTAAAGTTCAGCTGTGAGCAAAACCATTGTATCTTCCTTTTAGGTTTGCATTTTCAGGAAAAAATCTTGACAAAATTTTCATCTAAATGGCATGAGTATCTCACACGCACCGCCCGGCCTTTTCAGGGACCGTAGCATCCCAAAACACAAAGAGAATAAACGAGTAAGATAACGTTCTCTAGATTTACATCACAAGGACATTCTTTCACATGCAATGTGAAATATGCATTTATGACTGCATTCTGAACTTTGACATTAAAAAAACATACAGTCTTAATGCAGAAAATTCACAATCTGTGTGAGCAAAAATATAACAGAATGAGAAAAAAGCCAATAATATAGAGTTTACTACTTTCATTTTGAGCAGACTTCCCCAGCCTTCACAAACAGGGTTTAAGAATAGTAGGCCTGTTGCAAATACTGCTGAAATGAACATGACAGTAAGCCTTTCTCAAGACTTCCACTCTTTGCACGGTTTTGTAAAACTCAAAGGAAGAGAAAGTTTGTGTGGGACATTTAACTACCACGGGATCTTTTTTGCTTTGGAAAGAAATGAAGCTATGCTTTTCTAAATAATGAAAACTTATCCTTTTGCATTATTCAGATAAAGTAACAGTGGAACTACCATATTAAACTGTAAAGTACATGACATACATAAGTGCAAGATGCCACTTCACTACACATTGGAATAAACAATACTGCAATTTCAGAGTAATAAATCAGAGACAGTTGCTGAGATGTAGAGACTGCCAGTAAGTACTAAAAATAGTTTCAGAGACACCGAATTCTAAAATGCATTAAATAAAAGTCTTTTCACCACATTGCTCAGAGAATGTAGGGGATAACCCAAAAATGTATTTTCTGGTGCTGGATTTATCAGGAAGACAACTTGTCATCGTCTTCCTCCTCCAGTGCTACTGATTCCTACTTACCCGAATCAGTAGAACAAATGCAAGATAAAAAGGAAGAAACATTTCCTTACTGTAAGGCAGTAATTTGACTCTAAAGTCAATTTTGAAAAGAAATCTCATGCTATCTGTGTGTATTGAAAGTTCTAGCATATAAACGTCATGACTTTCTATTTAATAAATTATATCCCTAAAACGAGAAAATCCCAGGTCTGGATCCACTCAGAGTTCTTTCCTGAGGTTAATTCAATCACTGCCCTAAAACAGATGTTTCCAAATAACAGTACACATACTGTTTGTGGTACAATAAAACTTCATAATATGCACACAGGAATTGGACCTTCCTTAGTGGAAAATATCGACAGCTTTTGGGCAACCAACATAATCTCAACTACCAAGGTGTCAATGTGGAAAACAAGAACTGAGAACTTTCCCTAGATTCTTCATGACTACTCCATCATGATAATAACCTCAGGTTAAAGAAACATCACAATGCCCACAGAATTAATCTTCCTTTGAGACACTTGCTAACAAAGACGGCATCTCTAAGCCACATACACGTTCGAACTAGGAAAACAGTTGCAAGAAAGCACCCTCTGGGGATGATAACACGCTCTGAATACTTCAATGAGAATTTTAGCCTTCATGTTCTAAAAATGTGATATAAACAACTGGATCTACCAAACCAAAACTATTAAAATAAAACAACCTAAAATCCAGCAAAAACGTAAGTTAACTTACGGCCACCCACTGGGAAACTGACCATCAACATAGAAAAGGAAACACACCTCCAAAAATTTAACTGAAACAGTCCTTAAACAATTTTTAACTTTGACACAAACACTTAGCCTACACCTTGATTTTTACACTTAATTTATATTTCTCTATTTTGAAGGGTTTAACATATTGTTAGAATTCTTGTGTATTAAGGTATTAAGCTATGAACAAGAGTTCAACTTCGTATGTTTATGAAGCAGTGAGATAAATGAACAGTTGATTTTGAAATCAAAACTTTTGTTAGGCACATTACTATTTTTAAAACATGCCTAGGTCATTCTACCAACTAATACATCTGTCATTAGACATCAAATTCACAGATACTGAAATAAGACAAAACAAGTACTCTTCAAGAAAGGATTGAGGCAATTTGTTCATAGAATCTGCAGGACTGCTCACTACAACAAAATATTCAGCTGTCACAGATTCACAATTGAGAGCCCCAACTCAAAATCCTAAGGTGACACTATAAAACTACTTGCGAAATTTGTTATGCATTCTACCTAGGGAGTCAAAACTCAACTTCCACCCTCAATTAACTTTATCATAAGACATCATAAGATGAGGCCTACTGTGGATATATATAAGAACCCATTATAAAATGTAAAATTAAATGAAATCTGTTTGGAAATTCAGCATTATGGCTTTTAAAAACACAGCAAAACCTAGACCAAATTAGTGAAAGTGAGTATGACAGCTGAAATGACAGAGCTTCCAAGAGGGCTAAGCATTATTGAAGTTTTTTCCTTATTATGCTCTCAGGTCCAATCTGATTAGTTCCAACAGCTGCCCAGTAGGAAAAGCCAACCACTCCTTCCATAGTAATATCCATATTAACATATCTCTTTAGTTCTCAGTGATTTCAGAGGCAGGTAGCACACAGCACTATAGCATGAGCTTGTGTTATTTTGATTTATAGTGATACTGAATATTTCAAATGCAAACCATGTCAGAAATTCCTGATCATCTCTATGTAAGTTACTATTTTAATGCCTCTTCTGATGTAAAAAAAAAACCCTAGTGTAAAAAAAAGAGAAAGAGGGAAATTCACTGTGTGTAACTGTTTAATTAGTCGGGTTTTTGTTAGAGGCTGTCCTGGTTTTGTCTGGGGTTCTGGAACAGAGTTACTTTTCTTCCTGATAGCTGGTATAGTGCTGTGTTTTGGGTTTGGGATGAAAATAATGTTGAGGCAATGAGTAAAAAAAAACAATTTTCTTTGCTACCTTGCTCATGAAAGTCAGTAGCCTGAGTATGCCTGTAGCATATGCTATGCTGCGACAAATACGTAGTTGACCTTCAAACTAATATTCGAAATAGTTTCTGAAAGACTTCACTCCTGTTTATAAGAACACTTCTAATATTACCTAAACATTAAAAAAAAAAAGAGCAATGAGGACACTGGCGGTCTTACCATTTCTTCTAGTCCTATGAATGTCAGATACGATTTACACATACCCCCCTCCACTTACTGTGAAAGTTTTCAAGCCTGGGAGTGAGATTTTCAACCAAATGGAATACTGAGTTATACGCTCATACACCAAATAATTCTAAAGTTATTATCAAAGCTAATCATAGATATGGAATCATCAAAAAAACCCATGTTTTAATTCCACAAAGGTACATTCGCCACTTAAAGAGCCTTGACTGTTCTTCCAGTTCCTTAACATGGGAAGACTCAGGAGAAAATCTTATTCCTTGAGTAGTCCAGTTTTCTGCCACAGCACAATAAATTCTTCTTATAATCTCTGGCCTTTACTTCTCATCTTAGCTCAAGAATATATATTTCAAGTATGAAGCAAATTAATTTCATTTCTACTTAATCTAATACAATGGACATGCTTATTTGTAAAAAATGTGTTTGCACAGTTTCTGACCATGAGCCTATGAAAAACTACATGTATTTTTAAGTAAAATAATAAAATTTAATTCCTTCATCACTCTATCCAAAACACATTTCAAAGACAGGGCTGTTTTCATAACAATGTCACCAGTGGACTGATGCAAGCAGAGGTTAAAATAAGTGCTCGCTACATGATGTAGTTTCTAACACTTCGCCCATATTCCAAATGCTCAAATTTTACAATTCACAATTTTTACAAAATAGGTTCAAAATCCAAATGGAGAAACTGCACATATGAAAAAAATCCAGGTAAAAATATCAGAACCATCACTTCTGGATAAGAAATCTGAGACTCTCAAATTGGTCGAAGCTCAGGATTAGCTTGGGAAAATAGGCTTGTACTGTTCTTAGAGTCTCTCAAGCCTGATTTCAAGCATTAGAGACAGGATACAAGATCCGATGAAACTCATTTTTGTCCAGCAAGGCCATTCTCAGGTCAAGTCAGCATCATTCCCATCACTTGGCTATAAGGAAACGTCACAGAAAGCAGAAATGACTCATTCACAACTACTCTGCAGGCCAGTAACAAAACCACAGTGAGCCATGGCTGAGAGTTCAGTAACCCTCAGAGATCACATCACCAGAGTACACAATACATGCGTTACAGAAAACACGAAAGCACAAATACTACTGGTTTAGATACCATCACAAAATGAGAACAGGATTTCAAGTTAACTGTACTCTTTTAGAGAACTGCCTAGGAAGTTTGAAAGAAGCCACCACTGTTTCTCATACAGCACTGCTCTAAATAACAAAAAACTTCTATTCAGATCGCTCTTTTATTCACTCCAAACTGATCTTTTATAGAAGTCATAAACATTGTAAATAATCATCCTGCCACCCATACACCACAGCACTAGAAGACTGACCATTGGAATAGTTTGTGTCCTTTCTATTTTTTTATTCAGACTCTTCAAACAATCTTTTATTTTTCCCTTCATGATCATGGAAATGCACACACTTTTGCCTTCTAGGACCCCATCCTTACAAGCAACATTGTTTGTGGGTTTTGAAACAGAAACACCACAGAAACAAAATAGATTCTATTGCTGTCATTGTTTAGTACTTAGCAGAAACAATTGGGCTGCCAGAGATAACAATTGGAGACTTTGAAAACAGAGACAAGGAAAGACTGAAAGGACAAAATTCTGGCTAAGATTCATATGTGAAAGCGTACAGCAAAGGTCTTAAAAGTCTTAACACAATCTGAATAATAACAAAAACATCAGAACCAGACATTAAAACACACACTAACTTTTTTTTTTCTTTAACTTTGTCAAAGGTCCCATTAGGCATTCAACTTAATTGCCAAGAACTCTGGATGAATCTGGCAGTTGAAGGTTTAAATTATTCCAATGACAATTTTTATGAGTAAGAGAAAACTACTCAACTACTTCAAAAGTTAAAAACCCCATAAAATTAATGTAAAATCTTACACAGAACTAGATAATCTGTAAACTTCAAGGAACTGATTCATGTTCTGGTGTTTTTACAAGCATAGCAAGTATCCTGGATATTCATCTTGGATGAGTATCTCATTTACGTGAAACAATGGAAGGTGTGCAACACTGATGGAAAGTAGGAAAGTTCTATCAATCTTTTATGGTCTACTGGTAAGACTGACTTTCAAACTACGGTATTCACACTTTGTGTTGCCTTTCCCTATAAGGGTCAATTCACCAACGGAAAATACTAATACATAACTGCCAGAATACTATTTTCAAGTCACATGGGAAACAGGATGGGGAACAAAACAGAAGCTACTACTTTGTTTATACCTTTAAATGTGCTACAACAAATAGGTTTGAAAAGTCCCTAATGGAAATGAGGATGAAAACTATACGGCAGGGGTTAAAGGGAACAAGAAAAAGTAATCTCAAAGTGAAAAAGCCATGTGATGTCCCATTCTGAAAAGAAGAGGAACATTCCAACTCAAAAGGGGGAAAAAAAACAAACAAACAAACAGAAAGTGTCAATTTGCTTGATAAAGCAAAGAGAAAAAACTACACTTACTTGACTTTGGAATATCAGCAATAACCAAAGCAATAATACACATCACATTAATAGAGGCAACAATTATAGCGCAATGTGAGAAAAATGTATTTCAATACTGACAGCTGATGACTCAGAATTCATTCCTTTTACCAATGTTTCTTTTTGTTTCTTAAAAATTGACTTAAATGCTCTTTGCTACATGTCCCAGCTTCAAAAGCTCTATGGGACTTCAGCATTCAGACCAATTGTATTTCTAGGCTAGGGAATATAAATTACTTTGTAATAAACCTTTCTTTTGCGAATAAAAATAACCACACTAATGCAGTCAAGTGCCTCGATCACGGTTGACACTCGATTTAAATGTATGTTTTGATAGCTGAAAGAATATAATTTTGGACTTACCTTTTTCTCCTCCCTGTACTTCCTCTTGAAAGGAAGAAAAATATTACATACAGTGTATTTGGGGGAAAACCAGCTAGGATTATTTGAATCTCTGTCACTAACATCAAGTATTAGAAAGCTAAAAGCAAAACTAAAATCAAGACCACATAATTATTGTAAAAGCTTTTTTAATATTTTAATTGTGTATCTTATGACAACTAAAACCACAAAAAACTCAAACTACGTCTCCTATTTCCAAAACATATCTTAAAAACTGGAAATATTCATCCTTCCCAAAAGCAAAGGTCAATGAAAAGTGAGTTGGACAAAAGAAAAATCTGAAAGTTTTGTGAATATTATCATTCACCTTTATTTTTTCCTTTACTGAATGTTCTGAAAATAGTAGGGTTTTTTGATCATCTCATACATATATGTGAAAAAGACAGCTATTCATTAATAACTTGGAATTGTTAATAATAACTGGAATAATTTTAGGATTTGCATGCAGTCTGCTGGAAGCCTAATTCAAGGTTTCTCATGATAAACATCCAAAATACAAGTAAGATTTGTATTGCTGCATCCATTACAATAATTAAAGGAAGCAGAAAAAAATAATACTTGCAAAAGTATTCTGAAAGCAGAGTTGTTAAGGATCCAAAGAATCTTTACAATCCATGCAGCAATAGAGAGTACAATTAGCTAATTTTCTTCTAGAACTTGCAATAATTATTTCTAATTTGAAAAAAAAAAAAAAGGTCTTTAAATATAGTATGTTTCATGCTTGGATGGTGATGGCTCTTGCTGCCTTTGGTAATAAGGTTCTTATTTAGTAATAAACAACTTTACCGACAAACTTTTTAACTAAGAAAATTATCAAAAAAATTAAAAATCCTCTTGGACTTTTGGATGTCTTTGGACCTCTTGGATGTCAGGTTCAGGTCAGTTTCACTAACATAATTAATAAATAAATGGTCTGAAATTCAGAAACCTATGTCAGGTCATTCTTCAAAGATAAAATAGGAGCCAAAGAGAAACATCTTCATTCATAGATACTGACTCTGAATATATAAAAATAATGCACCAGCCCAATGGCAGTAAATTCTCTGGGTATTCTGAAAAGGCTCCTACCTATTTCCTTTGTGACATACAACATATGAAGTATTTAAAATATTGCAGATTTTGAGACAGTAGTAAAGATTATGGCTGCAGTATAATTTGTCTTAAGTGCACTGTTAGCAACCTGCCAGAATAAAAGATGTCCTATATATAAATTTGTTAAACATATATAGTCTAAGCCACAGTTATTTCTTCTACTGCATTTGAGGAAGAGTTCCCAGAAGATGTAATTTGTTAGCACTGTTCTCACCTATCAGATCTGGGAAAAGATAACAGCCGGAAACCTAGAGGCCATATTTGATCCCTAAGTATTTTATGGGCCCCAATTTACGCAAAGCAGGTAGGACAGATCAGTTTTCAACAGCACAGGCAAGAGAGACACAATGAAATCATGTGACTTATCACAGAGTCAAGAACAGGCTTATACACCACTCACTGGATAGCTGCAAGATCAGCGTGTGTCCTGCTAGCTGTATTTGTCAGCTCAAAAAAAAAAAAAAAAAATAAAAAAAGACAAGTAAACAGTTACAAATAGTACTCCAGGAACAATGTATGAAGTAGTTATCTGTTATCTAAGAACTTACTAGTAAATACAGTAAAACAGACAGACATTTATGAAATGGCAATTGATGACTGCATGGGGATTCCCAGACCTAGCACTGAAAAACACAATAATCCAGAAAAACAGAATAACAGAGCAAGCGGCTCCATGGTACTTAGTTGCTGGCTGGGGTTAAATCACAACATCCACTGTGGCACAACCTAAATCTGTTACCATTTTAAAAAACTGCAAACAACTTATTGTGGTAAAGCTCCACAACTACAAGTAAGCAAACAGCTACTACCTTGTTGGAATGACACACAGGTTAGGGAATTATGAAAACAACTGCAGACAGGAACATGTGATGAAATCTGAGGTCCTTAAAATTCTTGCAAGTTTCCTGAAAAATCATCATCAAGTCATGAAAATTTAGCAGAGATCTGCCAAATTTCTTCACTCTTCTCCATCCTTGCACTTTTCATTACAATGTAAGGCATCAAGAACGTCTTAATGCACTGGGAAAGCACACAGTGGTGTTATCATCTTCACCCGAGTACTTCAGTGTCAAGTTTGGGGTTCATTTCTATATACAGTTTTCAAAATGGTTCTAATTTTAAAAACTGTATATATGGGTTAAACAATGATCAAGAGCTGTGTTTGTAACTGATAAAAACATTTACTCCTCAAAAGCACTGATAAATTTAATTCATTTCAGACTGTGAAGGTATGGATTTTTCAAAGACTGAATTTCAATGTTAAGATTGTCATGAAGAAATGTAAACATAGCTGTAACAATTACAACTTCAATTTAATTTTTTTTTATTTACGTATATTTTAAAATATAGCCCCCAAGGAAAAGTGTGAAATATGTTGAGACCTAGTGTACACTTCCTCTATCTTAATTCAAATTAATTTTCCAAGTAGTGACATACTTCTAACACAAGAAACCTACATGCAACTGTAACAACAGCATACTCTGTACTGATACCCAATTGAAGCTGTTGTCCTCCTGCTTACATCTTGTAGAAAGTAGAAAATAGAGAAAGTAAAATCAAATAAATAGTTTCTTACCCTCTGAAACCAAGGAGGATTTTGTGACAAGCATAACATGAGGAAAAATTAAAGACTGAAGGCACCTTCTACTGAAATCAAATGAAGTCTTGATCAAGCCACCAGTAAAACTCAATCATGGCTTCAGTTTTAGCTGTCAGAGAGATATTCCTAGAGAATTTTACTGTTTTTCTGCAGTATTCTGAAATATTTAGCGAATAATTTTTGCAATTAACTGGTGGAAAAAAAACTCATCTTCCATGATCCTTCAGCACTTTTTAAAATATTTTTAACTGTCCACATTCACATGCTTCATAACCCTCACAAGTCTCAAATTCTCTTAAGCCACACTTATTTTGAGCTAGAAACACTGACTTGTTTCTTTCCTCTAAGTAGTTCATAAGATATAGCTATCTGAAACCAAGTAAGTACACACCCCCCCCATCCTCCAAGTAACTATCACCAGCATCTAAACCTAAAAAGGGCAAAAAAGTTTTCAGTATACTGTTGCTTATGTGAAACCTTCAAAGACCTTCAGAATGTTCAGTTAATGAGTGAGTTTACTTTAGAACTTGTAACATACAAATGGCATATGGAAAATGTTATTTCTGCCATCTATTGTACACCTGTATTCAATTCTGATATTGCATTAGAAAAAAAACCCAAAATTAAGTCAAGTTTGGAAAAGCCAGTTGAACATGAAATAAGAGTTAACTTATTTTGAACATGACAGTTAATACTTTTCTACAAATTTTCCTCAGAAATTAATTACATTTTCATTGTACAGTAAAAATAAAAATTCACATTAGGATACTTCAATGTAACTACTTAAAAATATGGCACACTTTTTGTAACTTGGTTTGACATTACATATTTGCAGTTCCAGCATATATGCAAACCAAACTATAATTTTATTGAGATACAGGGGGATTTTGTTACTGCTTTTATTGTGGTTTACTCTTGAGAGCATTATAGGTTGTGTAATTGCCAATTTCTTTCTATATAAATTAAACTGAATTTTTTAGTCAATGAATTTTGGGAAAATATTAATTTCCAGGTATTGTCTATAGTTGGTTTCAAGAGGACTATGTAAACAAACCCTTAGTCTATTATGGTCAGAAAGCATCACCACATCTGTGCTAACTAGCATACTGATCTGTCTGAACATCAGCAAAAGATAGTATTCATGTAAGGTAGATGAAGATCTCTGACAGATTTATGCCTTCCAGCTTGAGTCTATCATCCTTCCCACACAGAGACATGCTAAGTTGTATATTCTTGTTTCATGACAGCTAGTGTGAAAATCAGAGCCCTGAATGCAAAAAGATACCCCAACTTGTCCCTCACCCTAACTCACTGAGCTTACCATGCCTGGAAGCAAGACTTTCTCCTTCAGTCTTCTGACAATCCCCCAAAGGGATGTCAGGACAATGGAACATGACAGTTTTACAGTAATAACGCCATCAACCACCCTCAAGGAGCCTTGTATCAACCAGGAAGCAATGACTGTGACTCTTGACTCACTACCACCAGTCAGTAGCAGAGTTTTGTCTACTTAGAGACTCTAATTCACAACTGTAGGAATGCAAATCAGGTATTCTCCCCTTTAAAAAAAAATCAGACCCAGTGACTTTTTTAAAACAATGTTCATAGATGACCACTTATCTCTCCAGGTATTTCTAGACAATATTTTTATCCTACTACAAAACCTTCTCATAAGGATTATATACTTCGATATTGAAGTAGGCCTACAAGAAAGCTGAATTTCTATGAACTTCTATGTAGCTGAAGACTAACTTTCAAATCTAGCCCTGTGGCACATTACTACTTCATGAGTAGAATAAAACAGAGTAAAACAATCCTAAATTACTTGGAAGGTAGGTGCATCAAGATTTAACAGAAATCTGCAATGGCACTTCAACCTCTGCAAATGTGTACTAAAGGAAATAAGTCTTATGAACAACACCTATTTGTGAAGTTGGCCCATCTCAGCAAGTAGTATTCATAGCCTTCAAGGGACTGCTGATATCCTTGTTACTTCAGACTGTAATCATCCACATCTCAGTGGAAAAGACAAGGAGAGGGAACAACCCATGTGAAAAAAACAATTTTACAACATTAAACAAATACACTGATCTTCTAGCAGTAACAGGGAAAGGCAAAGATATTTCAGTTCTGACCTATTCCCCAATGCCACTGTGGACTTAGGAAGAACGTAATCAGCATTATTCAAAAGACAGCCTGTCTCTCCTAGAAAACCTCCCTTTTCTAAGGGGCAGCTAAAAGTTACCTTAGAAAGACAACATGTCCAACTCTCCATATTTATTAAATGACAGACACTAGAGGGTGACCTTAGAGCTTGACTGGAGCACAACTCCAGAGGAAAAAAATTCCTAAATCCATTTCTGAGCTCCCTAAACCTATTAGCTTCCCCATCTATGCTGGCACATGAAATGGGAAAGAAGACACAATACCGTTCTGCAAATATATGAAGTATAATCCATATGAACCATTACTATGAAGACAGAAGTTAACCTGTCCTGCAAAGTTATGCTGAATGAAATCCCTATGCTAATTCAATGAAGGGACTCTGAAGTAAGAAAAACCAGCCACTGCTCCATCCAAGCAGAAACTCAAAATCTTAGTCTAAGCTACATGTCTGTTGGAGGGGGAAAAAAAACCCCACACACAAAACCAACAAAAAACAACAAAAAAACACACTCAAATGCTTTTTTAACATGCATCTTCTTTCCGTCTTGTAGATAAGCACTGTCAAATCTAGCTTTTTTTTCTTTAACAAAACCATTATTTCTCAGTTTTAGCTGCAAATATCTAAGTACTATTGTTACCTGGGACATCAATATGCATGTAATTGATTTTTGTTTCACTGTCAATGAATCTTGAAATATCACTGACCAACTATGCTTTCTCCAGTGACAGGAATGAAATACTAAGTAATTGTTGTTATTTTATCAGGAAGTCAAGAAATTTCCTATCTGAATCATGTATTTTCCTAAGTATATATGTCTGTAAAATGAAAATTCTTGGGATCTCTAATAGCCATCTTTTACAATTCAGCCACATGTCCCTTATGGAATTACTATAAAGGGTTGCTAATAAAAAAAAAAATTAGAAAATACAAAAATACTTTGCTACTAGTGGGTTACCATACATTTACAAAGTATTTTTGATAACAGGAAGAAAATGAAGTTGGAATTTACCTAATTTTATTAATGTCTAACTGCAATATTAAGACCTGACAATATTAATAAATGTGTGCTTACGTATTTGTGCAACACATTAACAAATGTGTTACAAAAAGCTTTATCTTGGCAGTTTTTTCCCAGAAGGCAGATGTTGATAACAATGACCCAGGCTTTCTGTGACCTATTTAAAGAGTCAATACAGTGTCCTCTCATGCTGCTGAAGCCTACACAGAAGAATCATCCACATAAATTTCAGTATGATTAGCTGTGGGATGCTCCCTCATTCAAACACGATTTGAGACTACAAATGAGGGTTGCTGCTTCAGCTTCCACTTCAAGAAATGAAAGCATTAAAAAGGACAAAAATGAGAGGTTCAAGCAGTAGATGATGATTGGTGAACACCTGTGTTAAGAAAAATGTGAGTCTGTGTCACCGTGGACTGAGTTTGCAGGGATGTTAACCATGCTTTCTTCCTTTCTATGTACTGAACAACTCAGGATGGTATTGGTGCAACATTAGAACACAGACAGGGCACAGGAAAGTTTTGTTTTCCTCCTCAACTGTGTTTTTGACTATCAAATTTGTGCCGCTGCTTATGATATGATTATCAACAATGATTTCATTAATCTGACTCTTGTGTTCTAATTACAAATCTAGTCTCACTCTGTAATTTTGATTTAACTATCTTCCTAGCTTTCACTTTACATAAAACATATCTCCTTCTAGTCTTGATTTTCATAAACAGTGACATTACTTACTTGATCCAGAACTACTGTAAGGCTCAAAAATAACCTAGTTGCAAGAGTAGGCTTGAAATATGATGAAGATTTGTGATCTCACTCTTCTACGGGTCAAGGAATTGATAAACTGCATCAAAAAGAAGGGGAAAGCTTCTATTGAAAGACATCACAAGAAATCATCTACAGTTGCAAGAGGTAACTCTCCTCATCATAGGCAAGACTGATGTGTTGTGAGACTGAGTAAGAATTTATTTTGTCAGGTTACAGAAGTATGAACTGACAGCCACCAGAAGATTATTATATTATTCTAAAACGAATGCACCAGCTGCTTCTGATAAGTAAATACAGGAAAATTACTGTAATAGGTAAAAGTAATGGAACTATAACAGTAACACCAATTTAATTTCCCCCCAAACCGCCAACAGATTAAAGCAACAACCTATTAGCGCACAGGATTAGCTCACAGGAGAAAATGCTCTGCTCCTGTAAGAGCAAAGTTATGCTTTCACTCTAGTCCACTGCTAACCAGGTTGCACCTATGCAACATCTAGTGTATATGGTATACCTAGTTCACAAGAAGCGCTAAGTAATTAATAAAAAGAAATTTAATTTAAAACATGCACTTATGTGAATCCTGTTGGAAGTATGCATGTGATTCTTCATTACAGTGCTCCAAACTGGAATTCTATTCAAAATCTGCTCTGAAACAGCTCCCCTTTTTAACATCTAAGAGAACAAAGAAAAGTTTCACACTAAAATCTCCACAGTCAAAGCAGAGGCCTGTGACACTTTGTAAATTCTAAGTGTATTAATCAGGTTATACTAAATATTAGCTTGCCTTGAACTCAAATAAGTATATTGAAATACTGTTAACAACAGCATGTAAGTATTTTTAACACTGTGGTGATATTGCCAGACACAATGGACATTTTACATCAGTATGTTAGCAATGTGAAACATCCTGAAGAAGTGAACAAAGACCTACAGGCTTAGCTACCTACCAGGGTTAAAACAGAACATTAGTACTTGTAAATTCATCCTTAATCAGAAATCACCGCCTATTAACATTTAAGTTCAAAATCTGCTCTTGTAACCTGCTGTTTGTTAAACTACTTCTGTTTATGAATGCCTGTCTCTATTTTGCCCCTATAATCCCCAGTTTATACTTTAAGCAGTTATCTCAACTGAGACAAAATCATTGTTTTTCCATCTGGTCATTGATTTCTCTGAACTACTTCACTATCTGTCTTAGCTGCCTCTTTTACCACCTCCTACTATCAGTGTTATGCCATCTTTCTGCCCAACCTGGACTTGGAGCTATTTCTCATTCTAGATTCTTTTTCTTTTATTTTTAAATCATATCTAGTTAAGTTCCCCTCCCTAGTCTTTTTCATATCAAACACTGTTTACCATCTGCCATTTGAGCCCTGAGTGTCATCCTGTCTGTGATCAGCTTTGGGCACCTCAGTAGAGAAACACAAACTTTTATAATGCTACACACAACAATTTCTTTGCGTAACAGCAAGAGGCCCTGCATTACTGTTTCCTAGAAACTACTTTTTTGGAGGGGAAGAATTTCATGTAATGTTAAAGCATCACTACTTTTAAACAATTCAATATTTATAAACTTCTACTAGAGCAACTCTTTGGCAATTACTAGTGCTATTACATTGGCTGGGTGGAAGACATTTGCAAATCGTTGCAACTCATTTTCTAAGCAAGGAAACAATAGGTACAATTCAAAAGCTATCCAAGAGACATGTTTGGATCTTCCTCTAAAAAAAAAAAAGCCACACAAAACCACTGCCTGCCTTAGAACTTGTCCTCCACATAACTCCTAAGTAAGTCTTACAAGAGGAAATGCAGAGGTTAAGTAAAACTGCTGTCTTTTTAGAGTTCATACACTTCAGACAGAATATAGTTGAACCACAGACATTCAGAAAATTTTTAAGTTGCAGTACCATGAAGCAGTCGCATATAAGGAAGTTACTTTCTATTGAGAAACATTTTGAGAAGATGCAGGCAGGCAAAAAATACCTGAATACTAATTTATGTGGTAATTAAAAGTGCTCTCTTGTATACTTGTATTAAGTATATCAACTCCTGTGTTACAAAACTTCCAAGTAATGCTGATCCAAAAATACAAGAATACCTTTTTTATGATGTTTGTTTTCTTCTATTTTAAAAGGATTTTTAGAAAGAGGCAGGAGATAAAAATAACATGAAAGTAAATTACCTATTTCACAAAAGAAACTGAATACAACCTTTTCCCCCCTGCTTTGAGAGGGGCAGTAAGGCAAGTGTAATAAATTGAGAAAATATTGTAACACATGAATGTTGCCTTCCCAAAGAGATACAGAGTTGCTGATAATGTGCTAAAGACTGTCCTGATTCTGCAATAACTATCCAGCTGAGTTTGTAGTGAGAAGTTTATTCTTTTTCAGAAATTGTTGTGACAAAAAATATCTATCTTCTGGTGAAATAGGCCTAGCTTCACACAGACAAGCACCACATTTTAGCTAAACTTTTTAAAAAAGTGAAATATAACCAAAGAACTTTCTCTTCATTGCACCATTTGTAAATTTGCTATTACTTTCTCTAAAATACAGAGCAGCACATTTCATTTCGTTGATGCATGCATACTAAAGCATCAGCCTCTGTGCTTCCATGAAGTGACCTGCATATCTTGTCCT
Organism: Phaethon lepturus; assembly: GCF_000687285.1. NCBI lineage: Eukaryota > Metazoa > Chordata > Aves > Phaethontiformes > Phaethontidae > Phaethon > Phaethon lepturus. Next base: position 121,555 of record NW_010529878.1, read on the forward strand.
CTCACACTCCTCTGCCATCCTCCAAGTACACAGCCGTGCACATCATGTTCATATCTGGTGCTTCCCAAAATTCCCCACAACACTGTCATTATCATCCCTGCCGGACTCATCCTGTTCAGAAGGGAAGACAGTTCCATGTGCGGCAGCTTACCCACTCTTTTATATACTGGTTATAAAGGGAAGGAAAAGATCATATCACAAGCCAGAAGACATTAGTATCTTCAGAATACACCCCAAAGACAAGCATAGGGTAACGCACACGACAAGTGCATTTTGGGAGAAAAGGCAAGCAGCATCATCCTTGTGAGCCTGTCACCTCCCTCCTACTATTTCAGTGTTACCCAGGAAAGAATTCTCACACACCATCACTCATCCCTTCATTTTTCATCTCCTTATTCTTCCCCAGTGACAGATGGATCTTTGTATATGCTACGTTCCCCGCCTGCTCACCAGAATCCTCCATTTCTACTACTTTTTCCTCCCTCTTACATGATCACTTTTGGTATTAACATTGTAAAAACCACGAATGGAATAACAACTGGACATTACTATTCCAAACCGTGTCTGCCTTCTTAACCTGCTTCTTGGTTTTACAGATACTTTCCAAGGTATGTGAAATTGCTGGCTTATGTAAAGGCAGTGGATCCAGAACTCAAAAAGTACCTGACCAACAGACATGCAAGAGGCAAATGTAATTAATTCATTTAGGAGATCTGTCTACAGGACTGTGATTTTACAAATTATTTCAGCTGCAGCACATCTAGCAGAAGAACTCAGAACTTCCAGTCCATACCAGTGTGTGTTCATTTACATCATCTTTCTTTCCCTTATGTGGCAAAAGCAGTTTTTCAGACACTTGAATGAACATGTAACTGGATTTCTTTTTATTTCTCCCTCCCCCTCAAATACTTAAAAATAGTAATACAATAATAATAAAGTATTTGCACATCTCTTAATGAAACCTGGGTCTCTGGCAGACCATCTCTTCTCACATTAGCTTTTTAGACAAGGCCTTACGCCCTACACTACTTTTGGTACAGAGCTGTGGCTTCTGTTTCAGATGAGCTCCCACTTGTGTGATACAGATATGCTATCATTCTGCTGATCTGTCACATTCTGTTTCTGAACACACAGTCCAAAAATAAACTCATAGAACAAGACTGCTATTGTGGGGATCTGAACCGTTGCTCACTCAATCCCAGGGACTCACAATTCTGCTGTTTTCTATTTGTTTCTTTTCCTAGAATAACAGCATATTTCTCTCAGATATATTAACTAACATTTCTCTATTCACACTGTGTATTATTTTGCCACTGTCCTGGGTTCAGACAGGAGAGAGCTGGTTTTCTTCACAGAAGCTAGTCTGAGGCTGTGTTTTGATTCTGGGATGAGAAACTGTTGATAACGTGCTGATGTTTTGGGTTGTTGCTGAGCAGTCAAGGACAGGCCAGCTCCTCATGCTGGCCTGTTAACAAGGAGGCTGGGGGTACATGGGGAGCTGGGAGGGGACACAGCCGGGACAGCTGACCCAGGCTGGCCAAAGAGATATTCCCTACCGTACAACATCATGTCCAGTACATAAACTGGAGTTGGCCGGGGGACGGGAATCGCTGCTTGGGGACGGGCTATCAGTCACCAGGTGGTGAGCAATCGCTGCATTGGGCATCATTTGTTCTTGTACATTCCTTCGTCGGTATTATTATCGTTGTTATCATTGTTGTTTCCTTCTCTCTTTCTGTCCTATTAAACTGTTTTTATCTCAACCCACGAGGTTTTTTTGCCCAATTCTCTCCCCCGTCCCACTGGAGGAGAGGGGAGTGAGCGAGCGGCTGCGTGGTGCTTAGTTCCCAGCTGGGGCTAAACCACGACAGCCGCATTTTGTCTGTAGCCCTGGCTTTTTTATTTTCTGCTGCCACTGTTGTTTATTTAATATGCTATTATTCATTCCTCAGATTCTCATTTAAAACGCCAACTAAAGATTGCATGCTACTGGACAGTTCTGGTTCGCTATCTGAAGTTAAAAAAAAAACCACTAAAAAACAACACATGTAGATCTGTCTCCTCTCAGTATAACCTAGGAACTTGAAGGTTTTTAAGAGCTTACTAAAAGACCTCAAATATTGTAGTAAGTTCTTGAAAAGTTTTAAACTCCTAGGCTACACTGACAGCAGACAGATATATGCGGTTTGGGTTGTGGTTTGGGTTTTTTTTGACCGCTAACCAGAGTGTCCAGTGAGATGCAGTTTTCTGAAAGAGATTTTTATGTCTTTGTCACTAGTTAGTATCCACACTGCTACAACTGTTTCAGGTTGTAAGCAATATTAAATGAAAGAGGAAAACATAAACCCACTGCAAAATATTGTTGCACTCAGTGCTGTCACACTGGTGACAGTAAGAACACATCTTCACTGGTCCAAGAAGACTGTTAGCCAAAGTGTACAAACAATATGAATGCTGGTGGACAATTGATTAAAACATGCATATCTGTGTACCAGTATGATGACATATACACATACGTGAACAGCTCTCCACAAAGTGAAGGTATGATGCACTAGAATGCACTCAGTGGTATAGATTAACTTTCCAAGACAGGTATCTGCAGTGTACCAGTACAGTGGTACACAGCTTCGTAATTCTAATGGGTTGATGAGGAATGGCAACGTTTGTGGGAATACAGCAACACAGACAGCAACACAGAAGCATGGAAGTAACCTACCTTGAGGAGTTCATAATGTTGAATACCATTCACACCAATGTCCGGATCGATGGCAGATGGGACAGAATAGCGAGAATTAATTGCTGTGTTTTCAGGTATAGAGATGTTAATAACCGTGGAGGGGAAGAGGGGGGCATTGTCATTTATATCCTCTATTAGGAATCTGATCTTGACCAGTCTGAAAACTTCATCAGGCAAAACAGCAACCTCCACCTCATAAAAGCAGCGATTCTCACTAAAGATGCCAGAGCACAGCTTCTCTCGGTCTATGCGATTTGCAGTTGTGAATATCTCACCAGTGTTCTCCTCCACCCGTACTAATGGTACATCCCCAGTCTTATACACAAGTTTGAACTGTAGCGGTGAGGAAAGGGCCACATCCGGGTCCAGCGTTAGGTTGAGATCCTTGAGCAAATTGCCAATGAGGACATTTTCAGGCAGTTCTTCTCGCACGGTATAATTCTTCTCCTGTGCCCCAGATTGAAATACAATACAGGCTAATAAGACTGCCAAGAGGTAGGTTCCAGACAGCAAGTCCATCTCCAGAATGACTAATGAATATTCGTGTAGAACACCAAAAGAAGCTGGAAAAAGGAAAAGAAAAAAAAATTCTTTAAAATTTACAGAATATTGTGTTCTTAAAGTTACAGAGACATGGAAGGAGTACCTTTCCTATAGCAACCCTATTAGCAACACAATATTTGACTCAACCCTTCATAAAATGTATAAAATTTCTCGCTTTCTTTTTTTTTTTTTTTTACTTAAAACCATTTACTAAACACTGAGGTAAGATTCTTAGAACTGGATCAGAGTGAAAGAACAAATACATACAAAAATCCCTATTTCCAACATGAGATTTTCCTTTTGAGCCCTCTGACACATTGTCCTCATTTTTTTTGTTTCCAAAGAAAAAAGCAGGTAAGACATTTACAAGCAGCCACGTGTTGAGAAGCAGATCTTTTTATACTGCTTGCACAGAGGTGGGAAACCAAGAACATTTGTCTTCATTTTTGTCCAAGTTTCGCATGCATAAAATTATGGAGTATTATGTTAATCGTAAAGAAGTCTGGCTACTTTTATACAGGAACTTAAACAGGCAAGAAAATGTTACCTAGTTATCAAGATGGAGTTTGGTGAACTTCAGCCCACAATGGATAGAAATCTGTCTAACACAGGGACACCAATACTGCAGTCCCTTTATTTAAGATTACAAGATCTGACCTGATCTTTGGAAGTAAACATAAATACCAGCACTCAATTCACTGAAATTTGGATTATATATGTAAAACCACAAGAGCAGTGCACAAATTCCAACACAGAAAGAGAACAGCAAAATACTGAAAGTTTTCCATGTGAAACTAAAGCTAAAAGATTTTTCCTGGAAGGAATAGTAAACTTGTAACCGTCTTAGTTCCCCAACTGCCCACCATATTGCCAGATAATCTCCATTCGGATACTTGTCATTAAGTTCCAAGACAGTTGAGATCTCTCCTGCTTTCTTTCATTTTAGGAAAAAAAAGAAAAGAGAGAGAGAGAGAGACCATGCAGCAATAATTTCGCACCTGGTATGTGACAACATTTAATACATCTCCTGGAGAATGAACTGTAAGAAATTTCACAGAATTTTAAATCTAGTGGTCTGCCCATATATGAGCTACATACTCCGAGATATCAATACCTTTGAAGATTTGTTCTGGACTGCAGAAAAGAAAAATTCATACTTTTCAGCCTAGGTTCTGAGTAACAATGTATTCTCTTCTCGAGATTGTTAACAATCTCAAGACAGACAGAAGTAGAATGGGATGACTTACGGGTACACACAGATATCTATGTACCTACAGCCTCCAGCTGAGAACTTTTAGAGAAAAAAACCACACGATGGAACTCCATGTATAGAATATGCTGCTTTGCCTAATCTTTGCATAATTCTGCTCTTCCAGAATTTATTATAATCTAGGATAGCATTTCTGCAAGGTAGATGTTGAAGAGTTCCATCTAAAATCATTTTTTTCGTTACTTTTAGCTCCTACCAGCTTCGCATCTGTTTCAAATATACTTGTACTCGGTCATCTACAATCTTTTCATTGCACAGGTAAAAATGTAATTTTTTTCCTGCCTTTTCTGATTTTATTCATCCTGTCATAGCATAGATCGATTTACTCCTGCAGATCAAGTTGCAGTGGTTGAAGAAATTACTGAAGCCAGCAATTATCTTCACCCATTGGTTACTGTGTTTCAGCAGTACCATTTTCAGGGCAATTTAAATTAAAAAATTTGACTTTGCAGTGAAACAGATTAGGAACACTTAATATTGCTATCCTATTTCAACTCTGCAACCTGGTTTTGCTTGGGAGTAAGTAACAGATAAAGAACATTCTAACTAGATCTGCAAAGTGTATCTTTCCACGTCAGCATGATTTAACTGTAAAGCATTTTCTGGCTTTATGATTATACAGAAGGAGCAACATGAAATAAAAAATCCAATCCTGCAAGTCTTCACTTATGAAAAAAGGGATTGCTCACTGAAGTAATTCAATTAACCTGAATGAGACTGCTGACATGGGTGAGAACTGGATATGCAGTTTATTTAACATAGTTACTGCATTACCTGCGGTATTTTAGTAATTCACTGACTTATTCGCAGTACTTTAATAATTCAGTACAAGGCACAATACAACACTAAACAGACATTCAGGAATGAAGAAACAGTGTAATACAAACAGCCATTTTATAAATCCATTATAATATTAAACTCTAAATATGTAAATAAGGATGTCATCAGCAGATACTGATTATCATTAATGGTAACACTATGGTAGCAGCATGAGTTTAATGAAAGAACTGTGGTGATACTGTACAAATATACTAGTTTGTTTATTAACTGTCTTATATTTCTGTAAATACATCTCCAGTATTTGTCACCCACTAAGGTAATTGCCCATGTACATTCAACCTGCAGAACTCTCTTATTTCAGGAAAGGACATTTTTGTATCCACTGTTATTAAGATAAATAGATTTACATTATTTCCATGCAAAACACCAATAAAAATTTATGGTTTGCAATGAAGAACTGATATTTAAACGCTCCCCTCAAAACAAAAGTTTCAGAAATGGTAGCATGTTCCATATATACTGGAAAGCAGTACTCTCCCACTTTTTCTTCTCTATTAGAAATTAAAATGAAAAATTACAAAACAGGTAAAAACAACTTCACATCCTGATGTTTACAGAGCAATATTTTAAATTTACAGTTAATTTCTGAGAGGAGGAAATAAAATAAAAAAACAACCATAATTATAAACAAAATTCCAGTCCCTATCCCAAATTCTTCTGCGACAACACTGATGTAAGGATTGCCTATAAATTAAATAACAGAAAGATATCGTATAGTCATGCATATACATCTTCCAAAAAAAAAATCTCATGATAAAAAAGTCTTTTTATTAACAAGGTTATTAATGTTATACTGTTCCTCTCTCTAGTTTTGAAGATACAGGGAATTTATTCACACTCAAAACAAAGGTTTGTGTTTCACCTATCAAGTTTTACAAAGCCATGTGAGGATGAACACTGAAATAGAACAGTCTAAAGAGTTAATTTATATTAAAATAACTTACAAGAATTCCTATAAGCCCAGTTATAACTGCAGTGGAATTTCTAGGGACTATAAAATAACAACAGCTTGACTCAAAGAGGTTTGTCAAGAAAATTGCAGGGTGGAACTTCTTAGTATTGCATTACTACGCGTATTTTTATTTACTTTTTAATATTGTGGCATATTAAAGAACATACATTAAAACATGGAAATAATACAACAGTGTTGTTGTAAACCATGTAGGATAAGTGCTAACATGACTTTTTGTAACGTCTTTTACTGCCGTTGGTTTTCCTGAACTACCGAAGGGTATAAACACATAATAGGTAGCATTATGAGTTTTAACAGAAAACCAGTCTCAAAGTAGACAAGTCATCAATGATGATTTATACTTCCTGAACTTCTGTAGAATACACTATTTTTAAATGGTCTTCACCTGTCTTTCTAAACAATTCTAGGAACAGTTTTGAACCTTTAAAAACTGTTCTAGAGCTCTAGACCATTAAGGGCAAAAAACCCTCAACGTGACTCAAGTTTGCTACTTAGATATATAGTGAAACTTCTTATGCCACAGGGAAAGTGTCGTTCTTAAAGCAACCTATTTATCTATTCATAGCTGTATGTTGTCTGTCATTTGTGCCATAGCACTGATAGGAATACTATGGCAACAGCAAAGCAAAGAAAGAGCATGAGGTACTTTCTAGCAACCAAGCATCATCCTGAAAGACATTTATGAAATCAGAGTATCTCTAATGACATACAATATTTAATGTCTCTTATATTTGTCTCCATACCATAAATATACATACTGTAAAATGGGAAAAAATATAAATACAAAACCAAAAGCAAAATGAAAGGCTAAAGAAACTGCAAAGGGAAATGGCAGAGTCAGACAAACCAGGACATTGAGAGAAATTGTCAAAAGAGTGAATGTGTATGTGTACCATGTGAATGGTAACAGATGGTGGAAAAAGTTAGAGGTGAACTAAGACAGACAAGATAAAAATACAAAAAGGAAAAAAGAAAGGGACTGACCAGAAAGGCAGTCAAAATACAGCGTGTGGAAACAGGCTTTCCTGACAACTATAGAGGTAAAAAAAAAAAAAAAAAAAAAAAAAAAAAAGGGAGCCCAAATAAAAAGGA
>NW_010529878.1:129040-165990 GCF_000687285.1 Phaethon lepturus
AAAAAAAAAAAAAAAAAAAGGTAGTCCAACTATAAAGGACCTTTCATAAGCTCTAGCACTAACACTTCTAAGCTGGTACAAAAAAAAATTAAAAACAAATAATATCATTTAACAGAAGGTAGCATTAAACTTGCCAAGTCATTTTCCCGACTTTCAAAAGAATGCACTGATATCTGTACTGTTGACTTCTGTAACTAGTAAAGCAAATGGCCCAGGATTGGATGAGGGGGACACAAAATTTGAGATTTTCTTGTTTTCATCAGAGTATCTATGCACTTAAATATACCTGCTTTTTTGTCCAATACACTAAATATTAATGGCATAATTTAAATATTATCACTGTTCATTATTATCTTCATTTAGCAGCTGTCAAATCTCACTTTGAAAAGTAGACAGAATACAAAAAAATTAACTACCTAATGGAGTAAGATGTGAAGGTAGAATCCAAATCTGTTCTTTATACAGAAGCTCTATCTGGTCTCATCTGAGTCAGAGTTCCTGTAGCTTGTTACAGGACTCTACTGTTACATCTTAAGAGGATCACAAAAAAGTAGTAAATACAGTCAAGAGTCCAGGGGTCCGTTTCAGATAAAAAAACACCACTATTTGTTGATACCTGGGTTCAGATTTGATTTAAGACTAGGAATAAGTTGTGGTAGTATTTGTAACTGCTGTATCAAGTTTTAAGAAAAAAGTATCTTAGACTATTAAAATTTAGGAATGTTACACTGAAGTCCAAAACTACATCAATATGCACACTGAAATCATAGTAGAGAAGAAATGCTGAAAATATCACTCCCACTCTTATCTTCATATTCCTGAACTTATTTTAATTACATGGACAAATTTAGCTAGTATACCACGCTTTTTCAATAATATCCCTTTCATTTGCTGCTAATCCACCGTAGACTCCTTAAATAGGAGTATTTAAATCCCTGTGTTATAACAGTGTTTGTCAGAGCAAAAGATTCCCATGACATGGGCTCTATTTGTCACTTAATAGCATGATTATAACGTTATTTAACTGAAGAGTGAGCTACTTGCAACAACTGCAGTTCACAAAGGCTCCCTCTAAAGTGCCCACTGATAATTAAGCAGTTCTATGCTATATGCCAGCGGTTTTGAATTTCTGAATCATGTTGACATGGATTTCAACGTTATCCTGTGAACCTCAGCTACTGGATTGTTAAGTAGGATCTTTTCTGGTACTGCAGATTTTTAGTGTTAAGATTTTTGTTGGTTTTTTTGGTTTGGGGTTTGGGGGTTTTTTTTGCTCTAAGTCACTAACATAGCTGAATGGAGCAATGTCTATCCTTTGTCACCACACGTACCATGTTTCATTTAAGGAACTGGTTGCTTTTGATGGTGGTTAACTTTTTGAAAAAGGTAGAGACTTTACCAGTATTTCTTACAATTTTTGATGGCAATAAGAAACACTACAAAACTGCTACTTGACAGGAATCCCTCTCATTTTAAGAGGCCAGGCACAAATGATAACAAACAACCTGAACTCATTTTCAAACTCTATAATGTTTCAAACATAGATTATTTTGCAGCCATCAATATTTATCCACAGGATCCACATAGTATATTTCATGATAATATTAAAAGAAAAAGACCTACCTCAAAGAGAAACAGACAATTTATCATATTATCAAGCTTTCAAATTCATGCCCGCATATGATTTTACCCTAAATCCACTAAGGGACTGATTTATTCTTTGATCTATTTTTTATTACCATTAGTGATGGTACCAACTTCAACGAGGTTTCTTTGATTTCCCCCCCCCCTCCCCCCCAGTGATGAACAAAATGGAACTGGAAATGCTTATCACCAGGAGAAAACATCACCCCACACACATTTAAGTCAACAAAAAAATTAAGTAAGTGTGAGCCACAGCATGCTTACAGTTGCGTGCACTTCTGATTCAGAATCTTCACTGCTTTACTCTTTTTTTTTTTTTACTTTTCCATCATAGAAACTAAGAAATACTCTTCACGTAAAGAAATAAAAAGTTATTGATCAAAAGGCGGATGCTTGCAGCCACATCAAGCAGCAGCCAAGATGTGGAAAACAAGAAAATGATACAGTCTTACTGAAACAGAATTCTACATTCCTGACATTAATCTGCAACTAATAAGATGAGTGCTCATTAAAACTTGTATCAAGATGCTGGAAACAGTGAACAGAACTATAAATACACAACAGGCAGTGAGCATATTGAATGGACAAACTGAGCTCAATCACATTGATATATGGCATAAAGGGTAATTTCTTTTAATTGTTCCAAATTAAAGCTGAAGTATCTTTTTTTACTAAAATAGTTAAGTACAGTCCATGTTTGGGAAAATGCATCTAGCAACCACTCAGCAAATATTTTAAAAATATCCTGCAATTTATTTCAGAAAACTGTAAGAATATGCAGTATCAAATTTATTTATATACCAGTAACACTGGGAAATATATAATCCTGCTTTTAGCAGTGAAACAGTTTTGCACCAGAGCTGCATTGAAAGCTAAAGGTTGAGAAGAGAGACCTTTGAAAAAAGGTGAAGATCTCCCTCACAAGCATGGCTATTTCCATTTTCTTAGAAAGAAACACTGGGATACTTGAACAAATAGGGGAAAAAAAGTCACAAAAAACCCAAACCCACCACAACACACAAATTCTCTATAAAACAGAACAGTGCTCTACAAATTCAAATATATAGTCGCTACCATTTAACGACAGACTTCCAAAGACAATATAAAAAAATCAAGTTAAGGGTATGATTCATAATGTTATTTTCTTAGTGTTTTATTTGTGTGTTTGTACACATTAATACATTTTACAAATCAAGTGAAAATTGCTCTAGTTTTTTTCCTTGAAATCTGTTCATGCCTCAAATCTGAAAATTAAAATCTCTGCTAAAGCAAACAGAAGTCATCCATGAACCACCGGCAAGAGAATGCAATATCACAATAAGATATTATGTGAAACCACATATGTGATCATTGGATGTATTTCAACTTAAAACACATTTTATTCATTTAAAAATGAAAGCAAATCTGATTTTAGTCACTTGTGTCAAATCCTTTGAAACAGCAATTGTCAAGATCACCTGTTTCATACATAATGCATCTTGTTCTACTGCCTCACTGACAGTTAATAACTTTCATTATCGAATAGTAGAAAAATACACTTCACAATGTCAACTAAACGATTCAAGTACTTGCAAATAAGGATAGGAATACTACTCACAGCTGAATGTTATATTGTCTATTACCTACTTACACCAAATACAATTCTGCCTAGAGCCAGTCATACACATAACAATATTTCTTCATTCTGGAGTAGCAGAAATCAGCTGCCTTCTTCCATCCCTCCTTCAGCTCAAAACACAGAGAAGATGTAACTACACTAACTTACACTTCTCATTTAACCAAAAGTTCCATTTGCGACAACGTTATTCCCAAAACTTATAGAAAAAAAAAAACAACAAAAACTTATATGTTACCCCTTTTTTAAAAGGTCTTGCATTTAAAACATAATCTATATGTATTTTGTAATTCTTCTTAAACCCAGGGTATCTGGAATTTTGCACTACTTGCATGAAATTCCTGGAAGGAAAGTTTAAAAAAAAAAAAGTACTCCTGGGTGTCAGAATTCATGCATTAGACATTAAACGATAACAGAACCTTACTTTTTCTATACTTTTCTTTTTCAGTCACTTCAATTTTTATATATCCATCAGTTTATAACATACTCAGAGAAAACTGAGCATCCTGTTAACTTACTCCCACAGATTTTTGTAACAAGTTCTTACAGTTCTCCAAGCCTGACAGTACAAGAGTAGCTGAACTCTAACCATAATTCCTGCTCAGCAAATTATCAGCATGCCTGTGTAAAACAGGACTACACTATTACAGCAACAAAGCATGTATAAAAGATATTTTAGTATTTGTTTATTCCAACTTCACATCATGCTGTCTGGAAATGGCCACTGTGTTCCATTTCTGAAGTTCTAAGGCTCATGAGTGATCATATTAAAACATAGAGAAATCATATATTTACATAGTCCATAACTAATGTTATTTCATTACTTATTATTGTAATTAATAACTAGTTAAGCATCAACTAACTTATTTCTTCTCCCTTGGTAAAATGGGAAAAAAATAGTTCAGGCAATTTTACATTCATCCTTGTGAACAGAAGCAAAATGTTTCCTATTCAATCTATTTCCTTCAAGGGGAAGTTTATACAGTACAGCAAAAAATAAAGTTTTAGCAGTAGCATAGTTTCCATGGAAGTCTTTAGATAAGAAACAGTATGTTTTTCATCCAGTGGCAGCATAGCTACTCCTTTTCATATAGGATTTTTTTGTTCTCCTTAGAGATATTTTAAATGGAAGTGAGATTCCAATTAGACTGTACTGGTCAAGAGTTTAAAATATGAAATATATCATAAAAGAAGTTGTGTATACCTTAGCATATACCTCACCAATTAACAAACTAATCACCATGTTTGTCCAAAGTTGTCACATGTAACACAAGAATACAGTATGTAAGAATATAGATGCATAAATCATAAACTCAACTCTGGAATCTCAAAGAGTACCACGAACATGAGAACTTATTGCACATGTTGCAAGGAATTTTCTCATAATTTATGCATGGGTCCAAATAGCAGGGAAGCAATCAACACATTTTTTAGCTAACCAACCCTATCTAAATACACTATATGAATAAAACATTACAATATGTAATATAAGACTCTCCTAAGACAGCATGATTTGAGAACAAGGCTTTTACAAGGGCAGAAAAAAAACACCTGAAGACAAGTTATCTTAGAATATAAAACAAAACCACAGTCCTTTTACAGAAAAAAAAACACAAAACCAACCAAACAACTAACAACAGAGTGAAACAAAACACAAAAATTAAGATGCCTCTCCACTCGCTATCCTAGTAGGCAGTTCATCCCAGATAGGCCTGCACTGACCCCAGCTAGCTTGAGGGCTTATCACTCCCTCCACAGACCCTCAGGCAGTTGCTAGGAAAACCCTTTCTTTTCTGTTACCTGAACATAAAGACAAAGCCGCCATCTTTAGCTTTAGAAGGTCCTGTGATAAAAAAATGCAGAAAGACTGGGGAAATACCACAATTCACTAACCCTCTTCTCACACCCTCGTAGCTGTGCTGCCCTCGAGCGGGTCCGAGGACAGCGCCGTAATGGCGACGCGGCTGCTCCTCAGTGCAAGCGCGCAGCCCCATGTGACAGCCCCGCTCCCGCGCCACCTTGTCCTTCTGGAAGCTTCCCGGGAGTGGGCGGGGCTTCCGCCTTTTTCCCAGCGGGTGGTTCCCTCCTCCGCCGGCTTCCAGCCGCCATCTTTCACCCGAGGGCTTCCTCCACCGCCTGGCGGGAGAGCGATACCTGACAAGGTACCCCACCGTGTTGTTGTGCCCAACAAACATAAATAAATGGTAAAATAGCAAGCCTGTTCCATATAAGCTGTGGTACGGGTGTGTGTATTTTCTCTTTTGCACTACATATGCAAATGAAGAAATCTGGAACAAAGAGAGGTGGTAGCTTTTTGTAAACTTTTACATGAATAAATATTTAAAAATTCTGGCCTGAGTTGTCACAGGCTGGCCTGCAAATATGCCAATGTTTGATGGGTTCAGGTGGAGAGGGTGTTCCATGTTCCCTTTCCCAAAGCCGCTTCAGCGCAGCACTGTTGATACAGGCTTTCAGTGGTATGAGGGGAAAAAAACTGTATTTAGCGTCTACAAAGCACTTTGGGGATTGCTCAGAGTGAAGGTTGTTGTATATATGAAAGTTGTCAGCAATAGCAGCCGCAGCATAGTGTGGCTTTAGAAAAAATTTATTTGAGGAAGAAGTGAACCACCCTTTTTCCTCTACTAACTATAGGAAATAAATGTATATGAAAGAAAATTAAAGGCAGTTTGATAAAAGATTTTGTGTGATTTATTGAGACCAAAAGCATCCAAATTTGATCCCAGCTGGTTATAGTTAAAAGGATTAAGACCAAGCCTTACTAATTAATATCTTACATTATTAAAAGTGTGAATTTATATCTTATTATAATATTGAGTAAGTATATCTTTAAAATTCAATCAAATTCAGTAGTATAATTTGATTATTTCCTTGTGACACAACTCTTTAACTACCTGTTGTTCTTCCAATCCTCCTAAGGATGAATTCTTTCCTTACTACGTTTGTAGCTCGAAATGATCTTTGCTTCAATACGTTGATACAGTGCAAGTAATTAAAGGTAGTAATAATAATTATTTTATACTGTGCTTTCTGTAAATTTTTTTCACATTATTTGATGTAACTTTCAAACAAAAGATGTATAGCAAATTATTCATGAATTGCAATAAAATTTAACTTAATCCTTTATATACTAACAGAGTAGGACTGAACATTTAGTAACTCAATATTAGCATATGCATGACTATTAAAGATATACCAACTCTTGAAAGATGAAATCCTGTACTTTTTTAAGAAATTTCTCTTATTAGTAGAAAGTATCATGCCTTACTGATATAAAAGAAAAATACTTCTTCAATTCTGTAGTTTATAGAGACAAAAATGTAAAGTATTCTTCTCTGTTATTTTACAAAACAACACTGTAACCATCTAACTGTTCTGGTAAAATACTTTCTAGTGCATAGCACCTCTCATCCTGACAGATCCCCAAACTGCTGTAGAGATTGCAAACACATGGATTGCTTCTCAAAGCACTGAAATTCTCTGCCAGGAGCACTACACTAAAGTGATTCTGGAAAGGGGATTGAAAACTAAATTATCCAATGGAAATGATGGAGCATAGCTGTTTAGACTTGGGAGAAAGCAGCTACCAAAATTCAGTTGGACTGTTTGTACAAAAAATACTCAGTAGAAAGAGTCACAGAACTGGATGAAACAGAATTATAAGGATACTTTAAAATGTGTTACAGCAGTTTGATGTGCAGGGCCTGATTCTGTATTTTAAATTCTGTTTTACTGGTATAATAGATGTGGTTTAAAAAGTGGAGGATCTGCTCAACAATTTTCTATTGAATTGATTCCAAGCCCACTGAAATTAGTGATATCTTCTCTAAGGTTCACAAAATTTGACAGAACTATAGCTCGGGAAATCGAATGCTTTAGCATAAGTGTAAAGTGAGAGAGCCTACATATCTCAACAACAGAACCTTATTAAATATTTCCATAGACTGTTATGTGTCAGCATTGAATACTTAATTTTACCTTTTATTACAGATGTCAGGCCAGATCAAAACAATGCTATGCTTTTTACTGAAGCCTGCCAGGGTAAAGCTGATGCTTAACAGAATCTCAGAAAACTTGATTTTAAAGTTTTGCCTAGATCCATAAACTTTATAGAGATACTATAGCTCCTTCATAGACTTGTACTTAAATAATGGAAAATGCGTTGTTTGCATTTCTTCACTGCCTCCTCACTGAAACCTGTCAAAAATTAGCATGAAATAAAGGTGTTTTTGTAACGTGGACAAAATATTTCTAGCTGGAAATCTGCATGTCCAATGTGGCCAGCCTACTGTCAATGATGTCCAGCCCCAAGCAATATGGCATGGACTCCGGATTGTAATGTAGAACAAAAAAATTTGGGACGTTATTTCCCATCCATTCTCCTTCTTCTGACATAGTACAAGTGGATGAACAGCTTCAAAAGGTTTTTAAGGGGCTGGGGGAAGTAGTAACTACATTAATAATGAGAAGAGGGTACATCTGTATATCAGAGTCCAGTAGGTCATTCACGTTCATGAAAAAGGTTTTAAAAATCATATTGAAGCACACTTTCTCACACAATATCATTGGCCCATGATGTGTTTTATCATTACTGGTACACTGCACAGAACATCTTTTAAGAAAACAGAATACTAGTTCTTGAAAGTAGGAATTAAATGAGGAAAAATCTTAAAGGAATAATGTGAACAATGGTTAGATTAAAGTTTCAAATAGATGTATATTCTTCTTCCTCTGCTTTGTCTAAAAGTCATGTCCCTATTCCACAAACTCCAAGTGAAAAAACTAATTTTACATATTAATTGAATGATTTCACCACTTGATAACAGCTTATTATTTAAATGTAATAAAGATAGAAAAGAGTACAAAAAATGCCACAAAACACATACCAGCATATTAGTTGAAGTGATCACAACACAGAGAATCTTTGAGTAACATAGGATTGTATTAAATACTGTGTCATTTGTAAGTTTTATCATGCTTCACATTTTGGTGACTTGGCCTGTTTCAGTCAACTAGAAGTGACCAAAAGCTTTTTGTTTTTTCCTGGAGATTAGACATTTGTGTTAGGGTTGTAACAGAAATGTCGTGAAAACACATCAGATAGACTGTTCCTTTACATCAGCTCATTATGCCTCCAGATCGAAGGCCTATGAAGAAAATGGACGTTTTCCTTTATATGCAGGAGTTGTTTTGAATTACTTAAGCAAGATCAGCGTAAGTGACACAAGGACATAATTGTATGTTGCTTCACAAGATAGAAGAATAACAGTGATAAAATTAACTGCTCCATCAGTTGCTGGTATAAGAATTAGAAATATTGATTTGCAATTAAATGAATAGGGAAGATAATAACATTTCAAATCTTTAACCTTTGACAATGTAACTGTCAGTCAGGACTGATGATGATTTCCAGTAAAACAGGTGCTCAGGACTTAACAAAATTCAAACCCTGAGTGTTTAGTAGAGAAAACTTGGTGTTCTGTTACTAAAATCTATCAGAATTCCAGTGTTGTGTTATATGCAATATGTATTAAGTATTTAGTCTTACGAGGAGTGTGTGAGGGAACTGGGGTTGTTTAGCGTGGAGAATAGGAGGCTGAGGGGAGACCTTACCGCTCTCTACAACTACCTGAAAGGAGATTGTAGCAAGGTGGGTGTTCTCTTCTCCCAAGTAACAAATGCTAGGAAAAGAGGGAATGGCCACAAGTTGCAGCGGGGGGGCGGAGTTAGACTGGATATTAGGAGAAATTTCTTCATGGAAAGGGTTGTCAAGCACTGAAACAGGCTGCCCAGGGAAGTGGTTGAATCGCCATCCCTGGAGGTATTGAAAAGACATGTAGACATGCTGCTAGGGACATGGTTTAGTGGTGGACTTGGCAGTACTAGGTCAACGGTTGGACTTGAATGTAAAGGTCTTTTCCAATGTAATCAATTCTATGATTTTGAATTTTTTCAAACATGCCAGTATATAAAAAGAGTATGATATGGTGTCTTAAGTTTGCAGGTCTATTTGCCTAATAGAAGTCCACTATATTTTATGCGACGTAGTACATTACACCTAATTTCTGATATCCAGATATGATGAATTCCTAGAGGCAGTCAATTGTCTCACAGTGATGTTTTTCTATGCGTCAGTAGAAGCATGTATACCATCAGTAGTATTAGTGATGGGATTTTTTTTTTAATTGTGTACCACATATCACAGATTTTTTCTTTTTTTGACAGAATTTGAGGAGGCATGTTATTCTTTATTGCACAGTGTGGATGGATGCTGCGTTGTTTAAAATGGAGAATCATTCTCCGTAACCTGAGGGATACTGCCAAGACTGATTTCTTTAAAATCAATTCAAGAGATTCATGCTCAGACTTGGCTGGAATATAGGGGCATATACTTTTTGATCAAATCACAAAAATACAAGTACTTGTAGTTCCTCTTCTATTGGGATGCAATGTTTTCTTGTAAGGAAAAAATAAATAATTAGGAGTTTTCATGGAACACACTATATTCTGCCATATATTTCCTGGTATATTCTACTCTTACTCAGACTAAAGCCCAAGAATATCATGTTGAAATTTCTTTTTGTCCTAGAAAAAATATTATCAGTCATTTGAAGGAATCATTTAAACTCATATGATTTCAGGAGAAAACAAAACAAGTAATTACGCTAGCCACACAGTGCCCTTTCTCACACAATTAGAAATCAGTGTAATGGGGCTTTCTGTTGTTTGTTCATTTATTTGTTTTCTAACAGAGACATTAGGGGAATTCAGTTGAAAAATATCTGCAGGATGAATTTCCAAGCTGATGACCAAAATAGTGTTGCGTGGAATGCAGATTATGTTCCAGTTCTTGGTTCAGGTATAACACTTCTCACATGGTCTCTGCAGAGCAATAAAAGCTTTGCACTCTCCTTGACTGCTAATATTTTAGAATTCTATCAATGATAGATAAAATAATGATTAGAATTTCAGCCATCTCATTAGTCTTGCATTTGACCTGAAATTAAGAAGGTGAATAATCATATTGAAATAAATTTGTGGTTAATTATTTAGCCATTCAGTTGAACAGTAAAACTATTTTTGATGAAGGCTTGCTATTGAAATGATTATTTAATTACATTTTAAATAAATAAAATCTATACTTTTTTTTTAATCAATGTCCAAAAGCTCAAATTGAACACCACCTCAAGTCTTCACGTATCTCCGTTTACTGACACTAACAAGAGTCACAGACCAACAAATGAAAACATCAAACTTGTTGAAAAATATAGTTTATCATGGTTTGTTCTAGAATAGGACTCGGGCTGCAATACTCAAAGACCACAGATCATGTCTAGCCTTCAGTTAGTAAAAAACAAACCAAAAAAGCCAACAAGTGTAAGCTTTGCTTACTATTCTTAGTTATTGTTTTCCATAGATTGCTATCTGAAATCAGATTGAGTGTATGTGTACAACTAACTCCTAAAACATTACTTGTTACATTTGCTCCTTATATACAATAAACAATACTGACTCTTTTCATCTTCCTGAGCATAATATAATAGCCCATCAGGTGTCTAAAACATTGTACTACTACTACTTCATTGTACTTGCCAGTTTTTAACTTCCCTCAAGAGAAGAAAGAGCTTACGATGGTTAGAATCCCATCTTTTGGTGGGAAACTTTGATCTTTTATGGTAGTGAGAAGGAAAAAAGACACACATATAGCTAGATAGTTTTTGATGCCGGCACTGTTAAGACATTACTGGGTAACAGAAGAATGTTTTCACTATAGGTATGAATGAGTTAGTGGTCTTCCTTAAGAAAACATCTAGAGAGGAACTAAATATTGTCTGCAAGACAAGAACAAAATAATTGTGTGCTAAGTTGGTTTTAGATAGGTTGTACTATCTGCAGAGTTCCATGCATATGTTCCTTTGCATTGGATAGTTTAAATGCGTCATCCTCTATGAGAAATTAAAAGATGCATTTTTATTTATTTTTCACTTGGTGCTTTTGCAAATTGTCTTTATGTAAGTCTTCATTACTACGTTTTAGCAAGCAGGCCACCTAGTGCCTAACAATAACAAGTACTTTATAACAACCTGAAGTGTTCTGCAAGAAAAAACAGTATACTTATTCAACTGGATATCTAAATCATGTTGCCATGTTATAAATCTGCAAAAATAATAGAGAATTAAGTTCCCCCCTGCCTAGAGTAGGGTTGTGACAGTTTCCTGTAGAAGTTTTAAATATGGAATAGATACACACATTTTTCTTGTTAAGAAAGATAAAATTATTTTCTTTAAAAGCTAATTTTTTTAAGTAATCAAGCTACTTGTAAAATTTCAATTATTTCAATCTGTTGCTGAAAAAATAAATGCCAGTCTTTTTCTACAAGTAAAATTTCCCGTTATTCTTGGACACATGTAATTTCTAATTTAATCTAATAAAATGACAAATAATGTATGATTTTAACAGTGCGAATGACACATCTGTTATTACCGTTGCAAGGGCTATTTCCTCCTAATTTCATTTGTGTCAGTATTTCAGAGTCCATTCAGATTCTTTTAAGATTGTTGGCAAAGTTTCCATAAACATCAAGAGATACAGTGCCTATTAAGCTTTCTGTTTCATCTTGGCGATATACTGCTTTCCTCTATACTGGAATGAAAATTCAATAATCTCAAGAAGCAGCCAGTAGTCCCTCAACGTAAAAAAAGACTACTTTCTTTACTCAGTTTTAAATTACCCTTAGTGCTTTCCTTGGAATAGTGAGATTTTAAGCTGGTGGAAAGGCTATGTTCAAAGTTATCAGAAGATACTGAAAATATTTTCTTATTCAGATTCTACAGACTAATTTTCAAATATCTCAATTTGACATGTCTCATCAAAGTAAGTCACATAATGGATGGTTTAGTGAGAACCACTGCTTTAGTTCTTCTAAACTTCAGTGAACTTAGGTTCCCACAGCACTGGGAAATGTATATCCATGCTGGATATCTCATTCAGTGCTTTTAAAGTCCAAGTTAATTTTTTTTTTTTTAAAAACCTATTTACTTTCAAAAGGATAATGGACTGAATCTTCTGGTTCAATTTATAAACTTACTTAGGACTTATGTGTGTGTATATACATACACTGCTTATATGGAAAAGAAATAGTAAAAAGCATCCAGTGAAATGAACTTCTTTTGAGCATTAAAGCACAATTTAAGGGAACATGCCCACCACTTACAAATCTACCTCAAGGAAATAGTTAGAGATTTCCTTGTCCCAAGATACAGAACATTTTGTAGGTGACAGTGACCATATAACTGTCCAATACTGATGAACACCATTTAGATTGCACAGCATTTACTACTGATGAGATTTACTTTGATGGGCATTTATATTTACAAAAAAACCCCAAACCGCTCCAAGGTGTTAAACCTGCGTAGAAGTAAATTCTGAATGTGTTTGAAAGAAAAGAATCTTTCCATCTATGGTAAATGAAAGCTCCCATTTGCCAAATATAAAATCTAAAATTTTGATCCACAACAATATAATTCTCCGGTAGCATTTTGTGAGCTTTTTAGAGTTTCACAGGGGGAAGGAATTATCCTTTCTGAAACATTATAGTTTTATTACCCATCTCTTGATATATATTAGTCATGTATTAGAAGGATGAAGAACACCCATCCATACCTGCTTGATTGATTACTTCTGCTTTTGTGATTTGAAAGGCATCATCCCCACTCAGACATTAATTACAGCAAAAAAGCCCAAACTGAACCATTAATTATCCCCTGCCCCATAGAATCTGGGGACTGTATGATAAAGCCAGTAATCTCTGGGATAATTAAAAACTGAGTACGTGAACCAGATCATGACATGACCATGAATCTATTCCATGATGGATTTTTAGTTGGATATGAATGTTACAATATATGAAATTAAAATTTATCTGAACAATATAATCTAATACCAACATGCTGGGGTGAGATAGCATTCTCCGAACTAAGAGCCATGGGCTAAATTGGCCTCTAATATGGACACAGTGGAAAATATAGTAATACAAGGATTGATTTTCAGGTTTGCTGAGGCTCCTGAAGCTGAAAGAATTTTTACTTTTTCCAGTCTTCAGGAATCAATTATGAATCAGGATCCAAAAAGTGAAAACATCAATACTGGCTGCAAGAATGGCTGCACTACCAATGCTGCTTGTCCTTTGCTGCCTAGCAGTTTTCCTTCTTTCAGAATGACAACTGTAAAAGAACTTAATCTAACTACACATTAGAGTAGAGGACCTGTGACTGGTTGTTGTCATCAATGTGTAACATCCCTTGGGTGACAGGTTCTCTCATTCATCTGAGTGCTCATGCACATTGACAAGGATGCTGCCTGCCAGAAATGACAATACTGTCCAGTATTTCTTTAGCCGTATCCCACCTTCTAGGCTGCTGCATGCCACAGGATAGTCTGCTGACCTAGACTCTTTTTCACAAGTAGATCCTACACCAGCTGCATTCTTTCACGTCCTTAAGAACCAGGGTCCTTCCCTGGAAAACTAAATTTTTTTTCTGATACAAGTGAAAGGACTTCAAGGGAGTGAAGTCATGCATAACAAGGCTTGGCCTATTATAAAGGTAATCTATAAGGCTCTGTCTTCATTCTTTCTACCCTCAGCATAAGACTAGATTAGAAATAGCTACAAAAGGTTTTGGTTTCCTGACAGGCTAAAGTAGACTGGAGGGACAATGGAATTGGCCGTTGTAATTTCAACATCGGTATCTCTTCTAAGCTTGAGTACCATACACTGCTGCAAGCAGAGTGTAAAAATGACAGCATATCTATGTATCAAATCTAGTCCTGCAGTAGAGACACTGGTATTATTTGCAAAGTGGTTAATCATTTATAATTCTTCTATTTGAGGAAATGGCCAATAGTATTAGCCATGCAAGCCTCTGTGGGCTAATGTAATTAGTCTTATGCAGTTTAAGACCTTATAGAATGGTATTAGAGAGAATGGAGGGCTATTTTAATTGGATGATGGCAAAATCCCTCTAAGCACTACGTCTGTCTCCTGTGTTCAAAATCCTTTAAAAAGTTCACAGATTCCAATTGTTTTCTGCAGTAACAGTATTTCTGTCTGAATTATATTAAACGTGTCAACTCATTTCCAGAGTAAAAATGATAAAAGCACATTCAACTTCTGCAAAGCTGATCACTTTAAAGAAAAATATAAGATAATTAAAAGCTGTTACAACTGACAATACAACACAGCAGCTTCAAAATTCTCCACTAATTACAGCTGCTAACTTTTAATAGCAACTGTAACGGTGAGTCAGATTTGACATTACCATAGCATCCCAACCTCTTCTTTGGGAGAAAGGCTCTTGGGAAAATACAGTTACAAGGTGGGCATATCCAGCCAAGACCACTGTAAGTTTTGAAAAGTCAGTGTTTTAATTTTTATTCTTGTTGAGAAATCTGTATTAGTGCCCCTTCGTTTGAATGCAGTTTTTTTTAACAAGTTCAAATGTAACCAGGTAGAACTGATTCCCTGAAAACATTAAGGGGCCTTAAAGGGAATGGGCACTGCTCCTTGAAAAGACCTTCTTCTATAGGTAATTTCTAAGGCAAGCATAGGGCTGATATCAGTAGCTTTATACCATTCCTGTTCTTGCAAAGTACTTGCATGAGAGGATAGAGGAAGGGCATTCTGAAGTATACTGTACTTCTTGGTTTGGTATTAAATAACCTTTTCTTAGATTGGTATTAATGTATTATATAAGGCAGAGACATCCTGAAACTGCTGTAGTTTAAAAACAATGGATGTTTTTGCCCTCCAAGAATATCAAGAATATAGTGTCTCCATTGTCTTTAACAGGGATTAAAGGAGGGATGAAAATGAAAATTAGAGCCAGTTAGGCTTTTTCTCAGCTGTACAACAGAAGCTGTTGACTCCTGGCCTCCCAGTTTGCCTGACTCAAGATTGGGCCGGCACGTGTCTCCTTTAAGCTTGTGCAAATGGCAATTCTTTCTATGAAAGGAGGATACAAAAGTGGAAAGGTCTGGATTCATCATCAGCACAAACTGAGAAAATTACCGTGATGGACATTTTGTTCAGAGCCTGGGAAGAGTTTATAGGTCCTGTGCTTTATATGTTGCCCACAGGTTTTAAGTCTTACGGCTACACATCTCTCTCCTCTAAGGACACTTACTAACCCTCATGTGAATATAGGGGTATGTACTGTATCTGACAACCTTTAAACCAAAGTGCTTTTTGAAGCAAATCACTTTCAGTAATTTTTATCCATCACTGAGAATTTGCTTATATGAAGAAGTAGTTCCATCAGATTGTATTGGTGATTCAGTGCACAGAGAAATTGCAAAATATCTTATGAAAAGGAAAACACACAAAATTTAATCACTGGTCTACTATACCAAAATGAATGCTAAGATTATTCTAAGATCAATACAGTGTTAGAATAAAAAGTGAATCAAATTCTTTTCTCAGATAGTCAGCGGTTTAGGTTTGTCAAATTAATGGGCAATTCTTTGTAGACTTCATGGCTTACCCTGTCAGTTTCTCACATTAAGCAAAATTACTATTAAATAATTCTTTCTGAGGAAATCTTTCAGCTTCAAGCTAATGCCAGCATCCAGGTAAGGAAGATTTATTTCGGTAGAGTTTGACCTGCAACACATCTGAGCAGAAGGAAGAGTAGAGGAACATAATGCTGGGGTTTTCAGTCTCTAAAGTATCCTCAGATTTGTGATATTGCTTAATTCCTGAAGGGTGATACACAGTCTATTTTGAGAAAGGGTGGAACAGAACAGTGAGAAAATATGGTGTTGATGTACCATCCTCCAACAAAAATCTTGCTGAAGGTCCAGCTACTTGTAAAATCCATCTCTGTGTCACTGAAAAGCTACTAAGAGCTGTCCCCAGGACAGTTTTGAAAGGAACCACCATCCTGTTCCCATAGCAGGACATAAAGACATCAGTTAGATACCTGATCCAAGGGTCCGCAACAAGGCAGTTACTATGCAGCTGTCTTACAACATTTCTGTTTACATTATAATTATTTTAAAATATGTGGCCATCATGCAGTGAATTATGTAGAGCAATTCATACGTTGTTGCCATTTGCTATGAAATTTTCAGAGGACTTAAAGGTGAACCATGTGAAACTCTTTCAAGGCTACCCTTGGTCTGACTATACCCTATATAGACGTCACTTATCTCCCTGTCTCATCGGGTAGTAGTCAGCTATCCCAGCCTTTGACATTACCTCCAAAATGATCATGGGGAGGGAAAGTATTGTCAGTGTTGTTTCAGGTCTCATCTGGTTTTAAAAGTAATTGAAGAGGAACATTTCATTCCATTTAAAGTATCCCAAGAGTAGAAGTTAGTGGAAAAGAACTTCTAAGAGCAAATGAGAAAGGTTCTAAAAGAAAAATACCCAAGGGATCATATCTCAGACACAAATATTTTTTTTAAATTACAGGTGCTCATAATTACTTGTAAGGGAGAAAACTAATTATGGCAGTCTTAAGGGAGCTTAAACATGGTAAATACTGAATAAAGCAGCCTGGGTTTTTGAAAGTTATTTGTATACATTGTTTACACTTTCAGTCCTTGCTGGTATATAAGCATCTCTCTTTTTTTTTTTTCTTTTATTTTGTTGTTACACATAAGGTTTTTTTATTTATGTTAAATAATGAGAAATAAACCCCAGTTCTTGCCGAATTTCCTGCTTTTTAAAGTTTTAAAGGTTTTTCCTATAAACAGAGAATATTCCCATGCTTACTAAATGAATGCATGAAATCTTGTGTTCATCAACAAGAAAGGCTGTCTGAATGTATTCTGTATTGCCAGTATACATTTAACCCATGGTGGAAAAATGTAATTTTTTTTTTAATATGAATGAATGTGTCCTTGTACTAAACAAATAATAAACGTTGAAATATTTTTCATATGGTGCTATGGAAAATTGCTGTTGTACTAGAACACACCCTGTGATAAACAGATACGGGTCTGGCTTAAAAGATCCCATTCAAACATTCAGAACAGCCATGTGTCCCTTTCTACATGTCAACTATGTTGACAAAATAAGGAGCAGATAAGAAAAAACTCAGTTTTATTGTATGTGACTTAGCTAGGAGATTACTACAACATGTCTGGATTCATCAGTACGTTCTAGAGTTAATCACAATAAATTAGAATTAAGTATGCTTTTTACACAACTAACTGTGACTGCTCAGCACTGTGGTTTATCATCTACGGTTTCTGGTTGCATGTCATTCAGACAGGATGCTATGAGCTTTAAAAATCTCCTATTCCACTGACTTAAGTAAAACAGAAAGGATGGAAAAAACAAATGAAAGAAAATAAACATTTTTTCCATCAGAGAAAAATAGGATCACCCTACTTCCAATCTCCTTCCTGTTTTTTATACAAAAATATTTTAAAGAAACCAAACCAAAGCCTACCTCAGTCAAATAAAGCCAATGATATAAAGATAGAATTTATTTTAAAGAAGAGTTCAGCCATGTACTGTATTACTTTGATTTGTATTGACCTGCCATTGACTTGGACAAGACTTCCATTGTCCTAGTTCGATTGGAGTCAATGTCAATTTTAACATTGCAAGAGATTCACTGTTATGGTATTTCTGTTCTTCTATCAGTCCAAAATATTTGCATAGCAAAAATTCTGTTGTATAAAAGGCATAAATTGTCTCTAATATTATGGCATTACAAATTCTGTCCCCTGAATGCTAAAATTGATGACAATGAGTAACTCCACTTCCTGTAGTGACTAGTCATGGACTCGGTATATGTGGTACAGCGCTTTAAAATACAGCACCTTGGAAGTGAAATCCTGTGAGTGAATGGCTAAAGATCTTTTTTTGTTATCAGCTTTTTACTTGGTACAGCTAATTGAGTGATCGGTCAAGTCTAATTCTAATATTCTTTTTTGTATACTTTCCACTTAGAACTAGATTCGTTTGAATCTAGACAAGCAGTCTCATTATCTATTCCATCTAGGTCCCAGTGACAAATTCTTAAATGATCAGTCAGTAATTAATTACCAGAAAACAGCTACACCTCACTGAATTTGGAAAAATGTGCCTAGTTGTACAAGTATGTTAATTAAGAGATTCCTGTATATTATTTGATGCATTATAGCAGTCTAGAAGTGATATTCAGTCAAGATCCCGGCGGGACAAAGGAAGGCAAGTAGCAGAGTACAGACCCTGGACTTTCAGAGGACAGACTTCAGCTGAGGCAGGGATTTCTTGTGGGCGGGTGAGATCCTGTGTGAGGCAGCTCTGAAAGGAAAAGGAGCTCAAGAGAGCTGGCAGACCTTTAAGGGCAAG
The DNA here is from genome assembly GCF_000687285.1 of Phaethon lepturus. Lineage (NCBI taxonomy): Eukaryota > Metazoa > Chordata > Aves > Phaethontiformes > Phaethontidae > Phaethon > Phaethon lepturus. Next base: position 147,664 of record NW_010529878.1, read on the forward strand.
CTTTTGCAAGCAGAACACTCCATTCCGATAACCCAGGAAAATAAGCAGGCATACCAGGGAGACCCGCTTGGTTTCACAGGGAACTCATGACTGAGCTCCAGCAGAAAGAAGATATACACGAGACATGAAAGTGAAGACAGACAATAGAAACTTTGCCGCTCTGCCTCTGTCTTCAGGGAAAAGGTCTTTGTGCCTAAACACGCAAGGTTCAAGGAAGAAAGGAACTAGCAGCATGAAAAAAGTCCCAGGAGGACAAAGCCAGGCCCTTTACTGAGGTGCACAGTGAGAGAACGAGAGACAGGCTCATAAGCTGACATTGGAGAAGGTTCTGACTGGTATTATGGCAAAAAAAATCCCTTGGGATAATTAAGCAGTGGAGCAGGTTGCCCAGAGAGGTTGTGGAATCTCTCTCTGCGGCAGGTTAAGACCTGACTGGACAAAGCTTAAAGCAGCCAGATCTGAATGCAGTGCTGACATTGCTCTGAGCAGGAGGAGACTGAATTAGAAACTCCCAAGGTTCCTTCCTATGTTCATTATTCTATGATTCTATAAAAATTTAATCGCAAGGATAAGATACAGGTATAAGTATGAGCTTGATTTGGGGAATGAAGCACTTTCATTTCTTTAATCTTGTGCCAGGGTAAAGGTATAAAAAAAAAACTTCACAGCTATTACGTTTGTGTCAGGTCAAAAAGTCCGTGTCAGTTTTTTAATATCAGCCAAAGACTACCAAAGACAAAAACTTGATGAGCATTTGCATAATTGAAAAGGCAAAAATTGCTCCTCAGAACTATTTTCAATAATTCTTTGCTGTACCAGGCTTGTTGGGCATGTTTTTCCTTTCTGCTAATGAAAATGACTTGAACCATGAAAAGAGGTTCGCCTTTAATCACAAATACTGATTCAAGAGAAAAAAATTACGTTTTTTCTATGTATTATAGATTCATTAAACTAGTCACAGCACCCCTTGAAAACTGGAAAATTTCCTTGCAAGTGGGAAAAAAAAATATTTCTCACATGATGTAAACAGTACAATACCATAGAGAAGCACACCATTTTATGTTCAGGAACAATGCTTCAGTATTGGTTACGATGGTATGCATTTTCAGTGAGAGAAAGTATTCATCCTCACCATCAAGTGAGTTAAAATGTCTGCATAAAACAAATACTTTCCACATATTCCAGATTTAAAAATGACTAATTCAAAGCCAGAATCTACAGAAATGTTTTATATGAATTTCTGCATTCTGTGATGCAAATATATCTCAATTTCCTAGCCTTGTTACTAGTGCTTTGAGGAATATTTATATGAGCCCTCAAACACAATGAATATTTGCAGCTGTTACGGCTGTGCAGCTTACATGCTGCAGTGCTTGTACACATACAGCTAGAGGACTCTGTTATGTCCACCTGATTACTGTAACTGCTCCTCCATAATGATCATTTTAGGAAATTATATTTGTGTTCTATGTGTCTGAAAAACTTCAAGAAAGTTTTTCCATTGAGGAATGATAAAAGCATCGTACAAAGAAACTGTAACAAAGTAGAATAAGTATATTGCCTTTAAGGAGGGAATTAAATATGGATCAGGCACACGGTTTCCAAAAACAACCTGTCAAATCATGAGCAATGTTCTAAGCAGTGATACATTCAGATTTATTTTTAAAGTTGTATTTGTGTGGAGTCATGAACATTTTATATAGTTTCCCTTGACAAATGGATTACCATCCCACAATTTCTCATAAACAAGTATGTTAGTTAGTTAATGTAGTTTGCTAACAGATTAAATGTGGTAGGTAATTGAAATTGATACACATTTTGTCTAAATATAATTACAAAGAAAAAAAAAAAGAATTTGTTCTGCATTTCAACTTTATGGCTACAAACTTTTTAAATGGATGGAATATGTAAAGGATGCCATATCTCCAGTCAGAAGTTAGAAGTACCTCAGAAAATTTCTTTATGCTGCAGAATGAAAAAAGGAGACAGAAAATACATTTTGCCCTCAAACTTATCAGAAATTATAGCCAGTAGGCGGTCGTGCTTTAACTTTAAAAAACATGCCTGAACTTTGTGACTTTCTGCCTTTACCTTCCAGCAAGGTTTATTTTTGGTTCCCTTCCAACTGAAAAATGGACTATGAGATTCTCTTCAGGTTTAAAATAATTAGTAAACCCTTAGAATACTCATTATAAATAGATCAAAGCTTCAACCCAACTTCAATACAAAGGCAAGCCTTTTAGATCAGACTTGAACTACCACCCATCCCACATATGTCCTGCTGATATCTTACTTTGGGTTCTGTTAAATTATTAACACCAAAATACTGAATAATTCATTATTTAAAGAAAAATAATAAGAAACTTCATTTATACAACTTTTATACCAATTACGTTTTCTCTTCTTTCCTTTTTAGTCTGGAGTGCTTTTTTGCTGTAAATTTAATGGGTCAATCCCTCATCTATAGGTGAAACAAAACTAAAGTAATTAGGAAGTCACGGAAATGCAAGCAGGAGGCATTAGGCATTAATTGAAAAGGTAAAAATAAAGATGTTTGTAGTGATCAAACTCTCTTACTCCACCAACCTAGAATTCTTGACAGCATTCCTAGATGTCCAGTCGCCAGGGCAATTCAGGATTAATGTAACCAGGTACACTAACGTTTCGCATAAGAGTAGCAGACAAAGGTGCCCCGGGATGTTACTGTCATCTACAATATGCAGCTGGATCTGAACAATGATATGAAAGAAGCTACGCTAGGAATCTGAATTCTGGAAAGAACTATGCAGGTTTTTATATATCAGAAACCTCTCTTCTGTGCCTCTGCTGTCTTCACAGTCTCTACTGTGTCTGAATGGAAAACAGTCAGTAACAACTGTATGAAAAATATTTTGCCAAACAATTTCAAAAATACATCAAGGCTGAATATAGCACAAATAATACAAAAGTAGCAAAGTATTTGAATCTCTGCCTTTAAAATTTATGAACAATATGTGATATCAGAAGCATGATACTTAATGAAAACTAGCTTCAATTTATTAAAATAACAGTAAAAAGGTAGTTTGTCAGTCAGCTGGCAACTGAAATTGGTGGCATATTCTTTTGTGGCCTCTTTCCCATGGACATTTCAGTATTCACACAGGTGCACTCACCCTGCCTTATGTCTGGATTGTGTGCTTAGCACTTATAAATCAAAGCGACCCCTTTGATATCCAAGTAACAAATGCATTTGTATGAAGAAAAATCTAGCTCTACAGATTTAATTAAGAGTTAGCATTTTCTATATGGAATCTTACATTTAATTTAAGAAAAAATCCAAAACTCTCAAGATCTTTATTTTTCTATTATTCTTTTAAGCTTCTACCATAACTTGGAAATTATTAAATAGATTATTTTTGAGGGCTATTGAAATAAAAAAACTTTTAACAATGGCTTGCTGCAGCAACTTGTGCACTGATTTAGAACATGCTGTATAGGTAACGAGAAAAAGGTCTGCAATATTACTAAAAAGTATTTATTAGTGGAAGTGGATAACAAGTTCATAAAAGAAAATGCCCTTTCACAAGTCATTAGTTGAAATTATCAATACATGTCAAAAAGTAGGATCATTCAGCACAAAAATGAACACACTGCAAGTGCCTCATCCTTTATCGACAAAATTACATACTATGCCGAAACACTGGTATTACAAAGTAGAACTTAAATTCACACATTTTCTAAGATTTTCTGTGATTTTATTGGGTAGGTTTCAGGCAATTTCTGACTTGTGCGTTACCAATGTGAAAGTAGCCAATAAAATAAAAATCCTGAGTTGCCTATATCTTCTTTGAACTTGGAGATACGTATAGGTAGAAAGGGCAAATTTTGCACTAAAATGTAACATCATCATCTAGATTTTTTTTTTCTTTCCAAATTGCTAAGCATATAATAATACAGAATTATGAAACCCATAGTAACTCCTCTTGTCAGGACCAGAAAAAGCACAGAAAGCATGTATCTATTTTCAGGACTAGTTATTCATTGCACTCATTTTATATTCCTAGATTCTTCAGGCCAGAATCATGTATTTATGTTTGTACATCATCTTCAGCAATCAATCCTGATGAGAACTTTCCAATTCTCTACAATATAAATTCTAAACATAAAATTATGTCTTTTTATTTTCAAACGTCTTATTTTACTCCAGTATTATTTATGTCAGAGAGAATATTTGCTATGCAGAGTCATTACTATAATAAAAAAATAAAAACAAATTATTTTAAAAATAAAATGCAGGTTATAGAATTTGTCTAAATTTAAAAAAAGAAAATTTTAGAGATATTTTTTCCTCTGCATTTATTGTTTTTTGTCATTCCTAAAGGAATGTTTACAGTGACTGTGCAGGATTGAAAACTTAGAAAGAATATAAAGAGAAGAACATGCATCAAACAACAATGATGATTCCAGTTCTTCCAGATAAAAAATACAGCCATACATACTCCAGTTCTGCAATCTCAGTAACTGTTTCTCAGTATTCTTCCAGTCTTATTCCTTCTACAATTGCTTGAATTCACGATACAGATTTAAACAGCTGCACAGTGGATAGCGCACAGTGTATTACTGCATAGCAGCTCAGACTAAATAAGCAGATCTTTCTTTGGGCTTTTCATCACTACCAGACTAAGATGCCTCTATTAATTCAAGTCCTCTGGTATCATGTATCTGGCAAAATGAGGCACCAAATGTTTGCCACAAGTTAGAGAGCAGTGACGAAACTTGAAATAAATTATTCTGTGCTGTTACGCTAGAAACAGAAAATGAAATGAGGTTCTGGCACATGCTGCAGTTGGGTGGGTTGAAGTTGCAATACATTTCCATTCAAATAGGAATGGGAATTTTTGCTACATCACACTTACGCAACTGAGACCGTATTCAGATTAACTGATGGTTCTAACAGAAGGTATAACTCCTTAAATTGAAGAGTAGCCTTAAAAAACAAAGTCATACTATCTAAACGGTTACCTTTTATTTAGAAAACATGATATTAATTTTAGTTGATACTCATGCAATGAAGCTACTTTACACATGTTCACATGTATTCACATTCTTATTAAAGGTGTTTTTTCTGCAGAAAAATAAAATGTAAAAATTATTCAGCAGCTGAAGCAGAAGTGAAACCAAAAAGTAGTTCCTCTGAGACATGAATAACTCATGGATTCTTATCCAAATCTAGCTTTCAAACCAGCTTCATACAAACCTTTCGGTCAATTTAAACATACAAGAGTGTAGTTGCACATGCCTCTCATTAGCAATAACTGCCAATTGAAAAACAAGGTACAGTTTTCTTATTTCTCATAAAACTTTGGGAATTTAATCACTTCCGGGATGGAAGATTTGTGGGTAATTTTTCCAGTAATCTTAATGGGAATTCCATATGTAAAAATGTGCATGAATATAGAATTCTAAGAATATAGATTTTTGGTTTAAAAGTTTCTCATTTCTTTTCTATGTGCATATAAATCAGCATGGTTAAGCATAAACTGAAAATGAATTTAGAGAGATTACTTTGTTAGTGGCATATAAAAGGCTATTCACATGATAACACAGAATCAGGTGGCACTATGGAAGTAAGAGTTTTCCAAGGTCTATTAAATTAACACATGTGATTTCTCTTCCCTTTGATTTGCTTTGTAAAGAATACAAGATCATAACTTAGCTTATTGGCTTCCATGCCTCCTGAAACTGGTTGCCAACTCTGCTACTTAGGAATGGTCTGTCACATACTCCACTTCTAGGATCTCAGTACTCAGGGCTGAGTACTCATTATTCAGTGGTTTTCCTTACATCATTTTCACGACAAGGTATTACAATTCACTGCAGTCATACATTCCAGGAACCGATCATTCTAAACTTCAGGTAATGGACTTCTGGAAGTTAATGTTACACAAATTAACATTAAAGACAGTTTAATTTCATATTTCATCAGTATGTAATTTCATTTAAGTCAGTGTAAGTGCACTGGTATAAAAAGAGCATAAATGGAAGGACAAGCAGACTATGTGTGTTCATATCAAACTTTATTTTCAGAGTACCAAAATGTATGTAAAATGATGTTACTTCTCCAGAAAAGCTCCCTTTGGGGTGCCAGGCAAATTGATAGATGGATTTTTTTAAGAACCTTTATTTTTTTATTTGCTGTCCTTTGTCTGTTTGGTAATACCATTGCTGAATCCTGTTGGGTTTATGCTGGTTTTGGTAGTTCAGTTACTGGTGCCTGTAATGGGCACGTTTCTTCTAGGCAGCAGCAAAAGCAGTACTTTATACAAGCCCTTGTAGATAATTTTGGATAATTTCTTTCCTCGTTTCTATGTTTGGAAACATATTTGGATGATAGGAACAAACACTGAAAAAATGGATAAACAGCAAATGAATATTTGTTATGCAAAAAGAATCTGTACCATTTTACTCCATGAATTTCAAGTTATAATAGCAATTGCAGGTATTCCTGGCAATTAATAGCCAGATGAGTTCTCTTGATAATTGCAAGCTAGCAGTTTCTTTCAGTCGTCATTAATCCCTGTAATACTTTACATTCAATCACTGTTGCTTAAACAATATTAGTTTTGATTGAATGCCGTACTGTGCCACATTGTTGAATCCCCACAGGTACTGATTTGTGACTTAAGATTCTGCCTTTTCACAGTTTTCCTTATGTCCCATTTAGTTACATCATTTGCTGACTTTTGTTGTTGTCTTTTAAACAACTTTTTTAAGTTTGACATGCCTAGGGAAGGAAATTTCACTCTCACAATTGAAGATAAAATTGGTTCTAAAAAGAAATCTCTCTCTTATATGTCTAAGTATGTACCTGTAGATGAGACAAAGACAACTGGAATCCATGAATATAGGTATTTACAACAGAATGTAGACTCAGTTTTAACTAACATGGCAACAATGCAGATGTTAAAAAGAAGTGAAGCTAATACAGGTGCACTTGCATATAGCATCACAAACAATACCAAATCTGCCTCTGAATAGTTCACATTTTCACTGTTTATGAGAGTCTGTTCACCTCACAAGAAATGCATAGTGTAGCTAACCTCAAATACCTCAGCATTAAATATTTGCATCGGAGAGTTTAAAGTTGAAAGAACAAAGCCATGTATCACTATAGGAATCTGCTGGAGATTTGAAATCTTCAGTAGTTTATCAATTCTTTGCTGGCAAGAGGAATTTTTATTTTTATCTACTTGTGAAGGGGAAAATGGAGTTCTGAGGTGTGTGAGAAAATTATTATTTGAAACAAAATCTTATCCCTTTCCCCCACTCTTTATAAGATTTAAATAGTCTGCAAGTATATATAGAGGATTATATAGTGAGGTGTTTGCAGTAGCAGGCTTCAAGGTTGTTAAGACCTACAAGGTCTCTTCCAGTCTTCACATACTCATTCTGGGAGTAACGCTAGGTGTGATAAACAAACCCGTTTGTTGGTAAGAATTTTAACAGTCATACTCAATCTCCTCATGATTTAGTGCACATCCTGGTTTATGTAGCAGGCAGAGAAGCATGTAACCAGGCATGGAAGAGAATTATTTGAACCTGATGAATTTTAGCAAGGTGGCTATATGTTCAATTTTGCACATTTTTACATTTATTGTTAGTATTAGCATTTTACACTATGCTGTAAAGCTATTTAGAGCTCAAGCTAAGATTTTTGCAATTGGTGAAAGATATACACTACTGTTTCAAAAATTGTAAATATTTATGGGACATAGATAAGAGTCATGCTCTAGGATTTAGTAGCCTAAATCCTTGGATATTTTTAACTTTGGTGGCAAATTCTTGATTAAGGTTCTCAAAGCTTTAACCATCAGATAAGTAAAATGATTCAGGTATGTATGCAAGATATGTAGCAAACAGTTGCAACCTATGGTAGCCTATATCTACAGTACAGTAAAACCCAGCAAAGAAGCTCAATATCACAGAAGGGAAGCTGAAACTCACATGTCATTCATATAAAAAAACCAAAGCACTGCAGCAGTGTGGTAAAAATACCAATGATTAAGATACACCAATGTAGAATGACAGAGTATTGCACAGTTTGCTTCCTCTGGATTTGTTTCCTTTTTAATCACAGTCCCACATTGTATTCTACAATAAAGTTAAAAACCTTGCAAACATAACATATATCTAATAGCATTTTGCTTAGTTCCCCGCCATGACTTCATAGGAAGTCACTGAATTGGTGGTGTTGGAAGGGTCCTTGAAAGGGCTGTAGTCCAATCTCCTGCTTAGATGAGTGTCAGTGCTGAATTCAGACCAGATTGCTTCAGGCTTTGGCCAACTGGATCTTGAAAACATCTAAGGACAGAGATTTTACAGTGTTTCTGGGCAACCTGCTTCACTGTCTTTATTAAAACAGTAGTAAATATACATTCCAGAAGTGTATAGAAATGGGTAATGAATGACTTACATTAAAATTTGAGTATTTTTTTGAGCAATTTATTGGGTTTTTTTTCCTTCTTAGGGGGCCAAAGACTCATTTACTCTATTACACATACAAGTTTCAGAACCATACAGTCATGCTGGTAACTAGTAGTTGAGAACAGTCATCACCAAAAAAAGTCATTAGTGATTACACATGGGTGACACTTACGCAATCATTATACTGGTCGCCAGGTTGAACAACAATCTGTATGCATATTTAATCTGCAGACACCTTATAAACAGCTAATAAATGATTAAATGAAATTGCTGTTTTCATAATGAATTAGTACAAGATCTGTTGTACATAATGTTTGGAATATTTAAATGGTTTAACATACTCCAGTTATAAGTACTCTGCAGCTGGCTGTTACAACACAGATTCATCACTTCAGTATTTTTAAAGTGTTTATATGTGTCATTACAATATGACAGAACTTGTATATTTTTAAAAAATTTAAATAATTTGTAATTATTGGAGTGAAACCACAGGCCAGTTCTCTGGGAAAAAAAAAATTAAAAAATCCAAACCCCACAAAACAAATGGTTCCCTCTTTGGACAGAATGGAACAGAGCAGAAATGGGGGCTTGATTTTCATCACACTTGAGTATAAACTGCAGCAGCTGCTGCATTTGATAGAGACAAAATTTCTTTACTCAGATCTCATTCTGGGAAGCAAAATGTCATTTTTCCTAAATCGGTTGTGAAGCTGAGCCTGGTTACATAATGTACACTCTTCCCAAGTTTCCAGCATGCTGTATTTGCCTGAGAGACTTGGATCATGTACAGATTTTGTTCTGAATCTCCAGTAATTCTCCCACAAATTTCCACTGCCTATGGAGTTACAATGTGTTCAGTGCTACACACCAACGTTGCAAACACTTGAAGGGTAAAGCAAAAATTTTGGCTGCTCCAAGATCATTCTTTTCCAAGCTGAGGGATCCTTCCATATGCCTCTGAAACGTTGTAAAACCTTGCACTAGGCACTTCTCCTCTTATTCCATGAAGAGGACATAATGGAAGATGGTAATCAAAATGTATTTTCCATATTTCATATTGAATCTGTGAGCAAAATGCATGCATCTATGTTTGTTGCAATCAATCTGTCAGAATCTGCACAGAACACAAAATACTATATACTCTGGAAGTGTATGCCATTTGCTATCCAAACAAACAGGTGCAGAAGAATGAAACAACACTGGTCCTACCAGGTGAGGTAATATTTATGTCATACTGGTAACTGACCCGTTAATCAGAACTGTAAAAACCCTTGAACTAAAGAAAAAGCAAAGAATAAACTGCCTCTTACCATTGTACTAAAACTCTTATCTTTAATAGAAAAGCTCTGCAACTATTGAAAAATTATCACTGGCAGTCCAAGTCAGTTCCTAGATAAAGCGATAGTTTATACAACTGTGAACAGAGTAATTTCTAATGGAAATAAATGTTAAGTGGCATTTTACCAGCTCTGTGGACAACAACACGCTTATAGTACATATAGCATTCTCTTTCAAGGTGCACTGAACCATGACAAACATGCATTATTTTACATAGATACAATTTCACACACAAATTGTCACCACTCTGGTTCTTCAACCATTATTAGAGTGAGACAAGTTTACTTAGGGTTGAGCTGAGTCTCTGTGAATCTAATACCCGTCTTTCCCCTTTCTACAGCTTCATCACATTTTGCCTGAAAATAAGCTAAAAGGGCAGCGTCTTCTATTCTGCTAAACCTTGCATCTCGTTTCCCTTCAGCAAATTTCCATACCAGTCACAGGACACTATTTATCCTAGAGTCTCCTTGCTACTTTACTGAAGAAAAATACATAAATATTCAGTGAGCTGAATATTGAAGAAACTGTACATTTCTAGTAGATTACAGACAAGTTCCTTTTTATTGAATTACCATGCACTCCCTTTACATAAATTAAATGGGCGTAAGTTAGGGTACCCTTCCTGAAAATCTTTAACAGTAGGATTCCTATGCTATAAAATTGCAAATGTGCCATATAGCTATTAAACTATGTTGGTGTCATTGGGTAGGATTTTGTAGACTTTAAGCCTCACAAGGAGAACTTTTACCAAAATAATTTCCCCCTTTGAATTTTATACACCACAAATACTGAGAGGGGTACACTTCTACACCCCTCACATAACTTTCCTCTCTAATAAAAACCCAGTAGCCTTCCGTGTTAGCGTAACTACTGCTATCTTATGCTTTGGTAGAAGTATCCCATTTGGTCCCAAAACATTAATAAATCCTTTGATGTTGCCATAAGCAGGCCATCAACCAAAACCAGACTGAACCATAACATCAGCTTCCCTAAAAATGTAGTTTCAAAGGAAAGAACTAATTTGCCTACTTCCATGGCTCCTCTGTTCAGCCATTCAGTTTGAAGCTATTCAAGTCTGCACTTTTGCTTTTGCCTGTTAAGCACTCCGCATTAGAACCATCCATTTTATCTGAACATTTTAGCATTTTCCTTCAGCACTTGGGTGCTTCTCTATGAGAATTTAATGTTTTGCCTTGGTTCTTGTTCTCTGCTAGCTTGGCAAAATGTCTCAGGCTTTTTGATATTTTTCTCAGTACTTCAGTGTTTTGCCTCAAAGCTTCTCTTTATTGCGAGGCTCCAATGCCATAGTCTCTTTGAACACTTTCCCTTCATCCTGGCACTTTGCCTTGGTATTGCAGCATACTCATCTCAGTACTTCGGTGGTCCATCCTTGTGCCTCTACAACCATATCTTCACATCTATGAAATTTTCCTCTAGGACTCTGCTCTAATTCTTTCCTGCATAGTTGGTTCTTTTCAGCTCCACTGTAAATTTACTAGGCTTAAGGCAGGGTGTGACTTATCTTAGACAGCGGCTTAACACGGTGCTCCTAAGTAACGCAATGTACTCTCCTCCATCCCTCCTCTCTGCCCAAAATAAAATGATCAAAAATTCATTAATGAGCGGTCGTCAGCTCCTGACACAGAAAGTTAATGCAGTGAGGTTTGCCTGGTTTGTTTTCTGTTTTCTTATTGATACATCAGAAACTCCTGGGAAGAAATTCTCATGAGAATTTTGTTGCTCCTGGCTGGGTAGTCTGTTCAAGCGGTACTGACACCGATACTACTGGTGTAGTAGTGTTGTTATACTATTATTATTTTATGTCTACTCGGAACATTTTCACTCTTCTTCAAAACAAATCATATGATGTTTTTCTGCATTTTCAGTCAGAAAACACTAATAGGAGAATGACATCAAGCTTCAGTTCTTTCCCAGTATATCAGAGTCTAATGTTTCTTAGTGTTGGTGCTTTCTTTTGGAAGGAAATTATCATTCCAAATTTTAATATACTAACTTTTCCTGGATCAGTGTCAAGTTCATTCTGATTGCTTCTTATCAAAAATATACTAATCAGGATTCATTTACCAATCTTTTTCCAAAGTTGGCCACTTCACTGAGCAATACATGCAGAAATTAATACATTAGTCTCAAAAGCAAAGCAAGCAGCTCTTAAACACTGAAAATGTTTTCTTTCATTAAATACACTACGCTGAATTTTTATATATGTCTCAAAAACAGAGATACTGTAACTTTGAGTGACATAGGATAGATACAATCCATGTTTTTTCTAAGTCAGCACAGCTCAACAGACATCAGTCATGATATGCACATTTATATAGCTGTAAAAAAGTCTTATACATATGAATGTTTACACTATATACTGTAAATATATTCAGCTCTCTTAACACTGAATTTATTTTTGTAGGAAAAAAGTCCAAAATTACAGATTCCTTCCTATAAATATTTCTTAAAAAAACAGTGGCAGGTTTGGGTTTGTTGTTTTCCCCCTCGTCTCAGTGATCTATTTGTTAGAGTTCTATCAGTAACATGCTGGTCAGTAAGATGAAAGAATTACACCAAGACCCCATCACAAGCCGTCCAACTTTTAAATCTTACTCTTCAGTAAGTGCTGTGCAAGAGAAGGAAAAAACCCAAACTAGCAATGAACAACATTCTTATTAGAGTCCTCATCATGTCCTGAAAGCAGCAGGGTTTTCAGATAATGGCAACATGCAGCTATTTACAACTTGTTAACCTTAGCACTGGGCTCTGAGAGCCAAACTGTCTGTGCGCTAGCTGGCATTTTTCCTAAAATCTTGCAAGCCTTTTTGAAGGAAAGAGTCACAGGATTTCAAATCACCTTTTGGAACCTATTGCTTTCATAACAAGGAATGTTCCTTTTAGAGCCCATAGCTGTGGAAAAGTAGGAATCAGTGGGAGACAAACGGGCACGAAAGGTAGTAGTGGAATGTGCATACATGAAAATGGGCAGAATGCTTTCCAGCCATCTAGAGAAATGACAGTCCAAATGCAAATTCATGTAAAAAGGAAATGTGAAAGACCTAAGATCTAACAAGTTGCAACACTGATATTTAAGACATACCCAAACACAATGCCACTAGAAAACATAGAATCACAGAATCACAGAAACACTAGGTTGGAAAGGACCTTCAAGATCATCAAGTCCAACCATTAATCCAGCGCCACCATGTCCCCTAGACCATGTCCTGAAGCGCCACATCCACATGTTTCTTGAACACTTCCAGAGATGGCGACTCCACCACCTCCCTGGGCATGTCACAAGTCATGTCACATGTCACAAGACCCTTCCATTAATCTTCCACCAATAGGCTACATCACAAAAATGATTCTACATGAATGAGTACATTTCTTTACGTTTTGTGATATTTCAGTCTTCAGCTAGAGCAGACTTGATGTCCTTATTCTTGTCCTGATTTACCTTCATTGTCAGTCAGACTGTTACAAATGCCGTGACTGAAGTCTGCTCAAGAGGATTCAGGTCAGAGATGAATTTTACTGGTAATGCTTCATGAAGAAGCTTGCTCAAAATCTGTAAGCCCAATGTTTAGCTCAGACCAAGGGCATGAGTTATGACTTTTATGACCACAGCATGTCCAAGCATATACATAAGAAACACACACACACACTTTTAATTAAAAAAAAAAAAAGCAAGCACACACACATTTGAAAAACACTCAATGGCAATTAATTAATTAATGGCAATTAATCTTTACAAAATATTAAGAAAATTCAGCAGAAGTGTCAATCTTCTTGTTATCACAGTGATTTTATTTTGGAGTCCTGAATATTTCCAGCAAGACACTGAGACCAGATTCACAGTGACATACTGAGCTGGTAAAATCATGTTGTGAATGGCAGCGTCAGCTGAAATACATGCTATTCATAATGATGAGGCACTATGAACACAGCAGTTTGTCATGCATATTGTTTGCAAAGGTTTTGACCTCTTGGAAAGCTGAATGAATGCGAAACTACTGTTGATATGTTCGACAGATGCGGTTAGGACACAGTTCACGTTTTGTTGTTATCCAATTTTTTGTCTTTGTGGAAGAGTGACACCAACAAAACAAAGCTAATGCCAAAATTCACCCGAACTACAACCAAACTGTCTTCTTCATGGCAGATCTAGAGCTTTCTGAAGAAAGGGGAGATATTAACTACAATAAAATGTTCGGAGTAATCTTAGATGACCAATGTAAAAGATTCAAGCAACAATTTTTTATTAATTACTTTAGAAATATTTATCTGCACTTATTAGCTAGCAGTATATTCAAAACTGTTCCCTTTACTGCATCTATAATATTTCAGAAGAAAAAAACCAAGGGCTAAACAAACTGTTTCATCACAAATTATGAGTGCTGCTGGTTCAGTCAAGCTTGAGTGAGTAATCAAGGATATGAAGTGCCTCGTGGAAAGGCAAGCCTTTTAGCAGTCCTGCGCTGTCACTTTTTGATTTACCAAAAAAGTAACTTGCCAGAGGATTGAGCTGGGTTTTTTTGAATTTATTTATTCAATCTACAGACTTTTTATTAATTCATTTGTATTTAATTTAGAAAATCAGATTTTCAACATAAGGCCCTCCAAGTTGATTAACTATGCAGTAAGGATTTTTTCTTCCACTTTAATGCTTTTTCTAATCTAGAAATGAAGGAAATATTATTCTTGGGCTTCTTCCTTTCAAATTCAGAACAATGCTGTCTTACCTATAAAATTCTCCAAACAAAATAGTGAAACTGCATCTCATCTTGCAAACAGACTTACTTTTAATAGTACTTTGTATTTCATTACATAATGCAGCAGTAGGGACCATTTAAAGAGAAGCAGTTTTTTGGCTTGTAAATCATCTTCAGGATTTCTCCTTTGTAAGAAATGTACAGATAACTCACATTCATATTCTCTTTAATGACTACTCCCAATAGAATGTTTACAGCTTTTTTAACCTGTAACTCTGATGAATCTCTCAAGAGATTCATTAAAAACTTGAACAGGATTTTCTTCTCTTACAACAAACAATACTCTGGTAATACCTTCTAACAGTGGACACACTCCAAGGGAAATTGAGAAATCTGCGGTTTCCCTATGGTTATACAGCCCATACGTATTACCTATGATGGTAGCCGTACATTTAAATTACACTATCTTGCCTAGCTGTGATTGCAATGAAGTATCTTTTGAGAATTTTTTTATGGTGATTCAAGTAAGGGAAGGACCAGAGCAACTGTCTGGGTTCTGGGTTTGTGGATACAGTCTTCTATTTGCATAAGTATTTTCTTGTAGTTGCACCAATGCAAAACCAAACAGAATCTGTTCATAGATATGTGCCTTATTCAGAATATTTAATATGAAGTTTCTACAGTGAACACTTGTAGAATTTTAATAGAGACAGCCTGGATTAGCATTAGAATAGTGTCAGTAGCTCCCTTGATATCCAGAGCTGACCATATACAGTGCTGTGTCCTAATCCTGATCATCAGTCGAGGAACAGCGTTTGTTGAATTATCACCGGTTCACGCTGGTTTATCAGGGCATTTCTGTTATTGAGATTTCTCTCATAAAATAGCCCATCCCTGAATACAAGATTGAAAAAAAGTCATTGGTAAATGTTCCCAGTCGATGGCAAAACCAGAAAACCTCAATGATAAAGAGTAACTGAAAACTAGTTCATCCTCTCCTCCACACTGTGAAAAACAAATGGCAAAAATTATTTTCTGCTGGAGATGACTAATTATATTGACATTTTTATATGCAGCACCATCAGGGTTGATCATCTTAAAGCAAGCCTAAGGCCCATACCTAAAATATGTGCTAACCACCATAGAGTGAGTGTTGCAGATCTCTTTCTACGGCATATACTTTTTCTATAGAACATTCTGCATTTTAGGAAATTCTAAAATATACAGTAGATCAGCACTTTATTATTACATTTCCTAGTGAGGGAAAAACAATCCCTACATAGGACACCTCCTGGAACTCAGGGAAACTTTGATTTAGCTTCTTGGCCTACTAAAGATTTCCCTGTACACCATCTGCTCTTTTCATTTATTTAAAATCCACATCTGCAGGGTTCTGAAAATATCAGACTGCGAGCATCTAATGGTACAAATGCAATACAGCCTTTTGCACGCATCCATTAATATAAACAAACAATTAGGATAAGAAGCTTTCCTCAGTGTAATCTGAGGGAAACAGTCCATTGTGGAACAGCTATGTTTAAGGACCAAGAAACTACAAATTAACTGCAAACAGTGGAGATTTATTGAAATATTTTAGTAACACCTAAGTATTTTTCAAGGGAAAAAAAGTGTTCTTGTTCAGACAGCAGAAACAAACTGGATAATGAAATGGTACAGCAAGAGTCAAGGATGGAAAATACTGAATGAGTGCCTTCAGTATTCTGCTGAGCTTTCAGTTAAAATGGGCCCGAATAAACCAACACAAGCCCATGGAAGTAATTTTTAACCTAATTTTCAGTTAAATTATGTATTTATGGAGTATTATGATCCTTTTAGACATTTAAAAAACATACCAATGACATCATGTTATACAGACAACATGGAAAATAAGTGAGAGTACCTGAAATGAAGAAATAGTCTAATCTAGCTTTAACAACAACCACAACAAATCATGAAATGCTAGTTCAGACTCGGGCACCTTCATCACTACGTTCCAGTGCACAATTTTTCTTTAACTGACTGCTTTTACAAATAATTCCACAATGAAAGAAAGACTAAATTAGAGCTTCTGTAACAGTAGAGATCATTTTTAGAGAATTTTCAAGAATTTTGGTTTCATTTACAGTGGTGTTCTCTTATTTAGTGAAAGTACTTAAATATCTGTCTGTAAAACATTGTCTATTCTCAACCTTATCTTACTCTCTTATCTGCACAGTCCGTACATTGTTAAGCCCCACTCTAGAAGCTGCAGTTCTTGCATTTTTATAGTGAACCTGTCAATCAACCTCCAGACACTCCTGTAGAAAAGAGCACAAAACCATCAACATGAAGCATCAGCAGAACACTCTTCACAAATACAAACAGAATTACACTCCAGCTAATGTGGCCACTCCAGAAAACCCTCAGGAAAAACTGAATTAAGAGGTTCATCTTACAACTCTGAATGTCAACTAACTTAGGTCTTGCAGGACCGAGGGAGAAGAATCAGTCTCAGGTTTTCTTGCCCTTAGCTCAGTTTATAAAGCTGAGGCTTCTGCCTTCCAGTTGCTTTTTACAGAAGAACAAAAACGTACAGCAGGTCTTCCTCAGAAAGAGAAAGGAAACTTAAAAGTGTTTCATAGATCAAAACTAGCACTTTAAACTGTATTCAGAACAGCACCGTAGAAAGACAGTGAATAGACAACTTGTTGAAGTAGCAGCCTGTCTATATAACCTCAGTTCAAGGAGGCCTCCAAAAATTATACCAAATATAGCGCACACTGAGATAGGAATAGCAAACAATGTTGAGATCCCAACCCAAGAACAAAAATAACAGCTCTCTCCTGTTCACTAGCGGGTTCCTCTTCCTGCCCTGTTCCTCACTTCTTCATGACTCCTTGAACAACCAGAACAGCGAGGACATAGCAAGCTCCTGAATTTGAGCAAAAAATCACAGTCAAGACAAAGCAGAAAGGTATGACCTATACAGAGGAGTCAATGTCTTTTTCATAGAACCACAGAGAAGTTCAGATTGGAAGATGCCTGTGGGATGCTGTCTAGCCAAACCTGCTTAAAGCACCTAAGTTACATTAAGTTGCCTAGGCCCTTAGGTCAAGCTTTCAAAATTTCCAAGGATTCTTCTGAATATTAAGTGGATATTTTTGTAGCATGCAAAAAGGAGCGACCGCTTCAAGTATTTGTTTTGGTTTACTACCAAGATTGTGCTTGCAGCTTCAAATAATTCACACTTTTTATCACTAGGAAACTTGGATGAATACACAACTTAGGTTTGGGAAAATAGAAAATGGCAAAGGATCTAGTGCAAATTAGCATGCATAACCCAGCCTAAAATCACACTGATGTCAAGGACACCGGGCAACTCTTCATACTGACAGAAATATGTAACTACAACTAGGGCTCCTATTTATAGGGTCCTTCATAAAACTGAGTAGGATCTCCAAAATCTGAGAAAGAAATTAGCTGTTGCCAACCCAGAAGGGGTTTGACATGTTTCTCCTTCCAAAACAATTACGGCTGAGATTGTAAGAACTACATCAGTCAAAGCTGTATGTATTAAAAGAAAAGGAAAGGAGGAAAATCTGCTGTAACTGTGGTTCACAAAATGATGGATGGCATCCTTAATCTGTTCTTATGGATTACAAAATAGTCTATTAAAAATTATCATTCACTCAGCGATCAGACTAAGAAATATCTGAGCATATCTAACTTTTGTAAGGTGCATCAAGAGGTATTTTACTACCATAGTGACTTACTGAAGCTGTTTCCAAGACTATTTTGAAATTTCATCACTGTCCCGTAGAGGTTCCCTACA
>NW_010529878.1:166021-173089 GCF_000687285.1 Phaethon lepturus
GACATATTTATAATGTCACAGTGTTACATGTTCATTATATATACACATATAACCACATATACAGCAGCAAAAGAGATGCCCTGACCAAGTTACCACTTTAATCACTGAAGCATCCCAAATTTTTCAGGAAGTAGTTTCTGGTGGCTGATTAATATCTCCATCAACCACTGTCTCTCAGTTCAGCAGATGAACAAAAGCGGTAACTTGTGCTTCAGCAATGACTAAATCAAGACATAGATCCAATACTCTGAAGTGACTGAACTTTCAGAATTTAGTTAATCTTGCAATAGCCATACTATACCACCTGCCAGCCTCATCTAAATCACTTACTGTAAACCTTTTTCCAATGATTTCTTTCAAGCTTTTTTAGCGTTTATAATACAATAAAACCTAAAAGTACCATACCTGCCAAAATGAATTACATATAAGGAACTGAGACTGGATAAGATTTTTTCAGACTGGTGTTGCGCTATTTTTGATTTAGACATTGTTTTTTAAATACTGATTCTTGATAAGTGCAGTACAACAAAAATACAAACGCTGACATTAAGGGGACTCATAACAAATAGCACTTACATGAAGCCAGATTAAGCTTTCATCAAACTTAACAGGAAAAGATTCTGGGTTTTTATATTTTCCCATTGATGTTAAATAACCAAAAGTTAGCAAGACAAAAAAATATACAAAGAAAGCCGCTACTGAACAAATTGTACAGCACGGTATATAAAGCCAAGCACTCCCAAAATGCAATAATATTTTGTTAATTAAGATTTTTTTTTTGTAATTTAAAAATACTCTACACAGTTATTCCAAAAAGCACTACTCAAACACAGAATTTGAGCCAAATTCCATTCATATTGTTAGAAAATTCTTACTGAATTTGAGCTGTAATGCAGTACACTCACAAAAAAGACTGTCCTATTCACAACAAATCTACCATCATATTTACCTTTTCCTCCAACCTACTGAGTAGTACATTGGATTTCAGGTTTAGTCCTCCATTTTATAGCACATAAAAACAAACATTTTTTATCATAAATTCAGGTGAAATGTCAGTGTTTTAACTTCTGTTTATTGTCTCACTGGTCTGACTGGATTTTAAAGTTTAGATGAACAGAAAGTAGAAAGGATCTCTTTTTCTGACTAGAATTCATACTTAGTGTGATTGTCTTAAAATATAACCGGGTCTTTTTCCAGTGCTGAAGGTTCAACTCGGTAACAGTTAGGTAACTGTACAGGCTGGTTGATGCTTAACCGTAGCGGTTTGATGAGCCACAAAACACAACTTGTGCAATAAGAAGTAATAGGCTCCAAACTCAACCCACATCATGATACTGTACAGCCTGACTATAACAGATCCATCTCTCTGACAGCTCTTCTAGTTCTTCCGCTCCTCCTCTCTATTTAAGTATTTAAACTCTGCTTGAATAAAATAAAATTGATAAAAAGGACATAATCATTCCTTTAAAAAGTTTATTTTGTAATGTAATTTGTAATACAATGTATTTGTAATGTAATTTTGTAATAGAAAAAAAATTTGTAATTTATTTTATTTACCAATTCTGGTAAAGACTGCAAGTTTTTAGCTAAAGTTCATAGTTTGCTTTTAGGTTTTTGATGGAATAATCATCCTTGAGTACCACTATATTTTGAATATTGGATGTGACTAGTTTTAATGTCCCCAGTATTCAAAGAAATGTAAGAAAACATGGATGAGGTACAAACTGTTACTATAACCAGTCTTTAACAAAAATGGTACTGTTTTCAAAAACACTTAAAAGATTCTGAAAGCAGACAAGCTTTAGGCTCTTTCAGAGTCCAGCTCACTTTGGAAATGGGACTTGTACACCCAAACTGTGGAAGTCCTTGAGAAAATAGTCCTGCCTCAGTTGCATGATAAAAATTATTAGTTTACTGCTTTTCAGCTTCAATTAACAAAGTTAATTCAAAGACACATTGTTTTCAAAGAATCGAAAAAACTGAGTTTCTGTATCATTGAAGAGGAATATTAATTATTTATGATTTTATACTTGTTTCCTCACTGTTGTAAAAAGGAGGCAGGGGTTATTAACAAGCTTTCACCTACATGTTAAAATGACACTTCTATTTCTATTAGAAAAATATCCTTCCACTCTATAACATTATGGTCTAATAAACAATTCAGTCAAATTTAAAAAGCGAGAAAGAGTGGGCACCATGCAAATTCAATTTTCTTTGTTTTCAGGGACAGGAGAAAAAAGCAGGAATTTTTAAGCGCTTTCATTAAAACATGCAAAAGTGACACAGGCAACACCCAAACTCTTTAGAGAGTCATTGGTATTTAGTCACCAAGAGTATCTCTGCCTTTAGCACACAACCTTCAGATTGTTCGGTGGTGCTCGTGGCTCACCACTGACACAGCGGTACAGCCAGAAGATGTTACTGGTTCATTTCTCATCATAAGATGATCGATGTTCGACACATCCTAACCTTATTCCTCAGTTAAGAAAGCAACACACACTAGTGATACATTTCTTTGGCATAGAATATTAATGTCTTTGCTTTCAGACTCACAATCACTTTTTTTAACGTGGTCAACTTTTTTTCCCCCTACGTGCCAAATATCTTTCCCTCCCTCTTTGTAGCTTGAAACACCTTGAGTTAATGTTCCGTGAATTTATCTCAAACATACCTTGTATTATGCCTTAGGGTACTTTGGGAGCAGCTCTTGAAAATAGTTTTCTTTCTATACATAGATAAAGCTAAACTCTGAAAGATATAAACTAACTGATATTTGACTGAACGTATTGTCCAAAAAAAAAAAAACCCACAAGCACAACATGATGGCCCACAATTCTGTAGCTTTTTGAAGAGTAGTTTAAAGATTTGTTGTTAAGAAAGCATGGTTCACGGTGTTCTCCTAGATGTATTGTCTTTTTAAGAAGCTTATATATGAGAAACAAGAGGGTGGGGGAAGAATACGTGAATACCAAAAATGTTACGATAGTTCCATTTTGTAGTCATCTTTATTCCAGACTGACTATATGCTATCGGAATACATTCATTCTCCAGTATCTAAGGACCCTTTTATAACTTTCATTCCTCAGATTTAACTAATGCCATAAACCATTACACATGTACACATAGGTGATTTTTTTCCCCAAGTTTCTGGTGGAATCGTAGAAGATAAAGTAGTAATACCTGCTACTTTAGCTGCTATTTGGCCAGAGGAAAAGGCCGGTCTCAATTATCTTATAAAACTAAAAAGCTAACTAGGACAACAAACCCCTTGATTTACTTTATATCCAGTTTTCCTTAATAAGTCATAAAATTAAAGATCTCCTGAACATTAATTTTAAAAAGAATTCTGTGATAATTAGACACGAACATACACTTGTCTGACAAGCACTTAACTGTCTCCTGTAGTAGAGTTGAGATTACAGGAAACTATTATGAAACCCTTAGTTGGAATCCATCCATTCTGGTCAAGTCTCGCATGCAGGCAAGGCAGGGAGATGAACAGAAAATTAATTTTATGCATTTCGTTCCCAATTTTCATCCCAAAAGTTATTACTGTGTTGCCTTGTATTCTAGATCTTAATTTACAACACTTTGCCACATATATTTTCCAAGGGTCAATTAAATGACTGACAAAGTAAAGCCATTACTCCATTTAATGATAGCTTTAGTTGCATGCCTTGTATCTTGCATGTACTTATAAATTACTGGCAGGAACTGTAACCTGAACAAACCACTCCAGTCAGGTCCCAAACTATCCAAGTCCAGAGTTATATATGCACATTCCAGTTCCTGTTAAGTCACCATTTAATGAAGTTTCAAAACGCTAGAGTTCCTCGGCACTTTTCTTTAGGAAATGCTATGGCACACTCTTCGGCTACTTAATGTGGACAAGTCAAGTCCAGGTCTTTCATCATAAACATTGTACAAGTCCTAAGAAAGTCTCTTTCCAATTTGTGAATCCAACCTTGATCTCGACATAATGCTTCCTATTGAAGCTACCCTCCATTTCAGGAAGAAAACTGCTAAGGAAAACCAGTGATCCGGGTAACTGTGTGCCTGTCAGGACACACGGTTTCATATTTGTTTGTCAAAAAGACAGGAAGATAGATATTTTTATAATTACAAAAGCAATCACAAAACCTGCGTAAATGATGCATTTCAACTATGACTTCCATTAGCAGAGATAAAACTCGGTTCCTCCCCAAAGTCATGCAACTTCCACTGCCAGGAGGATTATCAAAAAACGTGACCTTCTAATGAAATCTGAGTCACAGGCTAAAGGCAGGCACTGGGTTTTTTTATAACTGCACCCTGCACCACATTTTAATGGAACCTGCAGTTCTGTCATCCCCCAAATATTTTTCACTGCTCTTTTGGTGGGCATGTATGCATCTTAAGTGCCAGGGACTAAAGCTGGAAACAAGACTGTATGTGGCTTTATTGTGCCCACGGATGTGATCATAGACCCAGTAGGTCATAGATTTCCATACATGCACATGTATTTATTTAACAATATAGCACGGAGCACTAACAACGATGGTGTAAGTAGCTGTTTAAATGAAACATGCTGTGCCCAAAGCATTCCAAACTTTTACTTGGATTCTTTTTTCCCTTTAGCATAGACAGCATAAAGCGCACATAATTACTAATTAAATTCTTACAAAAATAATAAAACTATGTCCTTAAGGATGTAACAGATAAACACTGATATACAAACAGACTACATCACCAGTGACATCTTATTTCTAGACCAGCTTGGAGGAAGAAAATCATCCCCAAAACAACCGTAGCAAATCAAAGCAGTACGCAACGCAAGACGTTCCCCCGGCAGGAAGATGAAGCAGGCAAAGTTCCTTAGCACAGTGAACTGCCATATTAAGCCCCACAGCGATGGGTTTTAAATACAGTGGGCCACCTCTGCTTATAATTTCACTATTGAATTTGGAAGTCTCCAACAATTTCAACATTCATCTCTCTCTCCAAGAACTTTCTTGGCTCTCTGCTGATCTGGTTATGTAGATTCCCTTGAAATTGTATAATCCTTGCGGACTCTATGGCGACTCAAATGAAGGAAAACAGCAGTCATTTAACAAGAACTTCCCTGGAAAGTTAGTAAAGCACTTGTGCTGTTAAACAGGCTAAGTTCTGCCATCCTTGCAAGCAAAACTCCTCTCCAGCAATGCATTCTATACCACATTAACACGTTTAACTCCCGAACGAGTGACAGAAGTTGAAGTGCATATGCTATGCAATGCAAGGAGCAATTACGGAAGGCCTTGTTCCAATAGGAATTTTTTCACAGACTGCAGGAAGCTTTGGCTCAGGCCATGTTGGATCAAGAAGGCTAAATCTTATGTAATCTATGGGAAAACATTTCTTTTTTCAGCATATCTGAAATAAAGTAATTTTCAACAGGATATTTAATAAAGGCAATGACAAAATATTTCAAATAGAAGGAATGTTTAGTTATGACAGAGTTACAGAAAACTCTTTACAGTTTCTCATTTACTGTCAAAACTGCCATGATTTGATTGCATCTACAGACTAAATTCCACACTCTCTTCTATCTGTATTCTAATTTTCACATTAGCTTTCCCTGGACCTTCATGAAACCTCCCATGCAAGCGGGATGGGTTTCGTGCTGGGTATTTTTCTTTCAAATATGGTCTTACTGCAGGATTGTGAAAACGTTACTCAGTTTCCTTATTTTGGAAACAGTTTTTTTTTCCTAAAAAGTTTATTTTTAAATTAATACGTATATATAGGTGTATCTCTCTCTCTTTCATTCACTTGTGCCAGAGGTGGTAAATTCAATTGTTATCACTCAAAATGTATTTTCCACTAATCCCACTCTTATTCACCAGGTAACACCTTAATGATAAATTTAAGGACAGTTTAAACTCCTCTTTCAGTGGAGCTTTTAAGCGTGCAAAAGCTATAGAAGCTTTTATGCTTCCTGGCAAGTCACTCCACTAATTCAGAGACCGTAATTGAAAAAGACTGTTTTAAACCTCTTTTCCTTACTTTACCTTTGGTTAATGAGAATGGGAGTGTCCTCACAGATCTTAAGGGATAATCAAATTCCAATTTCCACCCTAAAATTCCTGCTTCCTATTACTTGTCTGTATATTTGCAGGGAGTATGAATTTTCAGAAGAACCAAGAAAGATATGGTCACCTCTGCTTTACCGCACTGAAGACAAACTGTTACAAACTCCCTCTCAGAGATCTCACTACAGAAGGAGGTAATTGGGACAGATGACTACTAATTTCTGTTATGAATTTTTACTTAAATGACAAAACTTTCATTCAAGCAAGACTCATTTATTTTGGACATCCAGTCCAAAACACTTGGAATACAGCAAGCTGTATCTTGAACCTACTACTTGAACACAGGTACTATATAGCACGTGCAGCTGTAACCTTGAATCCACGAGTATTTCTAATTTTAGGCTTTTACCTTCTAACCCGACACACGCACAAAGTTGTTACAAGCTTTCTCACCCTTTGTCTGCCCTATACCACCATTAGAAGTGGCTATCTAGCCGAGATGGGCAACTGCGGAAGATTGAGGGGGGCTTTAGGAGAAGGGGGTCTCTGTAAGCGTAAACTGAGCATTAGCCCCGCTGGCCGTCCCGGTGAGGGGAAGCACGGTTACCACCGCAGCTCTTCGCAGGGGGACTAGCAGCGGCATCCCCCACACGCTTCGAACATCCATGCCAGACAAGCAACGGTATTCAAAAATGTAGAGTTCTTTTTAGCTTATTGAAAGGATAACTTCACTGGTTCAGCTACGAGGTGTGGGGCTTTCTTTTGTTGTTCTTGTAACTTAACCCTCAAAAGACCTAAGTGGAATAATGCCAAAGGCATTAGTTCTAATGCAGTCTAAAACTGAACCACTGAACCGCCATCTGACCAAGTCTTGTTCTGAGCCAGTGCTGTTCTCCTTTAAGAAAAGCCCTACTGCCTGCTTAACAATCACAGGCCCCTTTAAAACCCAGGTGTAAACCCTCACCTGGATCCACAAGGGGCCTTACAAATCTGAGAAGGATTTCCCCGCCCCCCCCCC
>NW_010529878.1:173104-175297 GCF_000687285.1 Phaethon lepturus
TTCATCTCTAAATGTTTTGGGCAGGCGTTATTTTCTAGTGAGCCTTGTATAAATTCAACTTAACAGTGCTCTGTTAACAAATGCCAGTTGTTGTTATACTTCATTGCTTAGGATCTCTTTTTTTTTTTTACTATATGAATGTGTTTAACTTAAGCTTAGAGCCGTCTTTAGAATTGGCTGTTAAATTACTAAGCAAATGGGTGTTTTAATGGAAAGGCTGACATATTCTTAACTATGGGAGTGTGAATGGCTCCAGCATAAGATTACTCAAGTCCACGTAGAATACAAATGCAATACAGGACCACAGGTTCAGATCTTTGATCTCCTTTTTTGCAGAGGCTGTGATGTATAAAGCCAATGCCACTGAGCAGACAGTACTATACTGAATATAAATTATCCTTTAACTATAGCAAGGCTCACATTTAAAGAAATGCTGCAAGGATGAACAATGCAGCCATGAAACAGAATCCTTCTGTAGCAAAAATACAGACCAAGATCTGCATGGATAACCATGGTTTCCAAAGGCAATTTTTTCTTCAGCTGTTACTTGATAGAAAACAGAGTCAAATCTGGTACATTTGTACACACAGGAGTACATTTAAAGCACACTGCTTGCTCTTTCTATAAAAAAAAAGTGAGCCAGGAATACTTGCTTTATTTTCCAGATTAAGCATCAGTCCCCTAAGCCGCATAACAAATTATTTTAAAATGTGGAAACCAACAGTCTCAACTGAATATGTCTTGAAATTTAAACACATCTTCTCCAGCTATCTCTTTAGAGGAACAACCTTCTGCCTACTGAGCTAACACTAAGCTCCCTGGAGTTTAGCTATGAATATTCTAAACCCATCCCTTACGATTCACTAAAAGTCATCTTTTGCCAAAAGAAAATGCTTGAGAGGAATTCAATACGCTTACAATGCTTTTCTTCATTTTATTTAAAACAAGTGTTTCCGTCTCAACTTTATGCCAAATATACAGCAAGAGGGAGAGTGAACAGTGGAGCTATGACCTCAGGTTTTGTACTCAACTCAAATGGGAGAACAAATTACATCTGAGAACGTCAGATATTTGGGTTTGCTTTGTTGTATGTAATTTTGTATCTAACCGGCTCTTTAGCAGTTACAGATAGATACTGTTGAGTATTCTCACAGGAATTTCTCCGCTGATTACAAAAGTTGTAAGTTAGGTGGTTCTAAGAAATCCCACTCCGTGATGTTTATTTGTGTGCCAACTTTGTGTGTGTGTGTGTGTGTGTGTGTGTGTGTATGTGCAAGTGTTGGTAAATAAATACAAAACTTTTTTCCTATCTTACCTCTTTTGACCTGCGTGACTGACAGATCAATGTTACTTCCACTGCCGCCAAGGACAAAGTTACAGTTAATCTTTGGCTTAATCTTTTTGTTCTCTCTAGGTTCCCTTTCCGTAAGGCTTGAAGAAGGTGCTCGTTGTGGCTCAGTTCTCTGTGCCAGAATAAAACTCAGCACCAAAAGAACGCAAGGGCGAGTTGATAATATCGACTGTCCTCAGCTCTGCTTTGGTTCAATGAACTTGAACATCTTCTCCCCTCCTTTGCCAGCTGAGATAAGCAGCAACAATTACTCAACATGTATTACCAACTCGAGCTCAGAAAGGCAGGACCGGGGAGTCGGCTCCATCTCTCCCAAGATTACAGTTTCTTTCAGTGTCCGGGGGGGGCAAACGAGCCCCTGTTCGCCTCTCGGCACGCACCTCGCAGCGGCTGCTTACAGGCACCTACGCCCGGGATGCAGAAGGAAAGCCAGAGAAATCCTCTGCTTCCCAGGTCGCCTGCCCGGTGTCAGCAGGCTGTAAGCGTCGTGCCGCGATGGCAAAGTGACAACCGAAACATCCTCCTCTTCCCCGAACGAGAAAATTCTCTCCTCGCCTTCCCGCGTTCTCCTCGCTCCTGGCCTTTCAGCGAAGCCGAAGCCTGCCTCCCTTGGGCCGCCGCTGCAGCGCCTCTAACCAACTCTAACTGCGTCCAGAGCGTCAGCGAATGACAACAGATTTCGGCTTGATCTGGCTTCTATCCCGTGCCAGCGCGCCGCACGCACGGCAACTTTCAGCTCGCAGACATCCCCCCGCGGCTCGCGGCCATCCTTCAACCAGAGAACTTCACTGCAGCCCAGCGCAGCTCGCGCTCCCTCGCCTCCCGCCGCCACGCGATCCCCA
>NW_010529879.1:0-4811 GCF_000687285.1 Phaethon lepturus
TGCCCTGCTCTCTGGCTGGGGGCAATGGCACAACACCTCCCCGCCAGCCCCCATGGTGACTGCTCCATGACAATGCAAGGGGGTGTGAGGACTCCCCCATGGCCCCCCTGAGCTGAGCATCATCAGTCTTCCCTAAGGCTTGCCCCCAAAGCTGACCAACCATTTCCAGCATAGCCACAGGTCTTGAAGTCCCTGCAAAGCACTGACCCCCAACTCAATCCCCAGCTCCTGAGTGGTCCCCTAGCGTAGCCATCAGTCCCTATTCCCCAGGGGCAGGATGATTTCCCCCAGCCCCAGCTACCCTCGGACCCCACAACACCTCCCTCGTGCAACACACCCAGGACCCACAGCTGGGGATGGACTCAAGGCCACCAGAGTGGCATATCTTGTGAAATAGCCCCATGGGGACTCCTGACCTGACGGGACCCAATGGGCAACCATCAGGCACCCTCTGAAGTTAAGAGGTTCATAGCAACACCCCCATCCCTGACCCTGGATGTGGGGTGTAGGGACGGCCTTGCTGAGAGCGAAAGCTGGTGTCGGGGTCCCTGTGAGTCCCACTGACTTTGGGGGGATGCTGCTGTGGCTCAGGGCCAAGTTGGAGATTGGGTAGGTGAGGGTGGTGTGGGTCTGTGCCTATCAGGAATTCACCCCGTCTTCTCTGTCCTTCCCCACCCATGGAGAAAAGAGACGCTCGCCCACCTGCTGCTCCCCAGGGACAAACACACACACACCTCGGCAGCGGGAATGCGAACCACCACCTTGTATTGGGGACTGAGGGGTAAGGGATTCCCGCGGGACCGTGGTCCGGCTGTCCAGGGTTGCCGCGGCTCACGGCGGCGCTTAGTGCCTCTGCGCAGCGTCACCCCAGCCACGCTGTGAGAGCATGGGGTGGTCTCAGCGGGCTGCTTGGAGGTCGGTGCCAGGGACGCAGGAGGCCATCAGGGATACCATCGCCTGCAGGAGGAAAGGTCTGGCAGTGCCAGTTCCAACCAGGGCAGCAGTGAGGGCTCAGGAGTGTCCTGTGCCCTTGGGCTGTGTATTCTCCCCTCCTTGTCCAACAGCCTCATCTCCAACTCTATCAGGCAGCAACCCCAGCCCTTCAGGCAGCCCTGAACCTACCTCCGACAGCAGAAGTCTTGCTCAGAGCAAAGGCCAATGCGACCAATGCCTGGAGGGCATGACCTGTGAGAGCAGAAACCCCCACGGCGCTCACAGTCCTGGGGCGATCCTCGAGCAAGGGACAATCCTGCAGAAAGAGGAGACCTCCGGCATGGACCGGGTTCACCCACCCCTGACTGTCCCCTGCCACGAACGCCCGGGCAGGCATCTGCGGCAGAAATCAGGATGATGTTTATGGCACTTGGGTAGGATGCTCACTACCATCCCACAGCAGCCTCCAGCAGAGGCTCTCCAGCACATCTACTGGCTCCCTCCTGGCCCAAGGGAGGACTCTGAGGGTGGAAGTAGGATCTGCCTTCCTCCCTCCTCCTCCTCCTCCCCCTCTCCAGCAGGGCTGTTGTACTCAGTGCCGCTAACCCGAAAAGGTGAAGGCCAGGAGGTACGGAGGTGGTGGCAAAACCTCATCCCTGGAACATGAGAGTTTTGTTACAAGGTCCCAGCTCTTGTCCCAGCTGCAGAACCTGCAGCAGGAGCCTTTCCTTAAAGATATGGGGTGTGAGGAACCCTGGGCAGGACACCACAGCAACCAGGAGAAGTCACTCATGACTCATCATCTCATCTGGCAAATCCTCCCTACAAAATAGTGACAAAGGACAAATCCTCCATGTTCGCCAACACATTTCTTACCTGCTGTTCCCTGGAGCATCAGGAGGAGGAGGGCACAAAGGAGAGGCAGGATCCGCATGGCTGGGAGTCGGCAGCAGGTCACAGATCTGGGGAGAAGAGAAAGGAGGCAGAGATGAACGACCTTTGTGTCATGTAACAACTGCACAGGGACGGGACTGAAGTGAGGGGACAGCCCATCCAGGAGATGTGACCAGTCACCGGTGGGAGGACACGCTCGACAGCCCAGGGGTAGGAGCCTTCCGCAGCCTCTTGGCTGCCGGCGGCGGCTGCAAAGGTTTGGTCCCAGCCAGCTGGTCTCCCCACATGGCAAAATGTCCCTTGGGTTGGCTGACACCTCAAAACAGCCAGCCCAAAAGCTCCTTTTCCTGTTTCTCCCCCTGCTAGAGAAAAAGAGGCGTTGCTTTCCTCTTCTGGCACCTCTGAGGAGGATTCCCAGGCCTCCATCCCAGGGTCTTGTGTCATCCAGCCTTGCGTAAGGGGGTGTTGGGTGCTGTGGTTTGCTGGACACGTCTTGGGACACACTGCATCCCTGTTCGTTAGACCTTGGCAAGCCATCTGCTTTCGCAACACAAAGGAGCTCTGTATTCCTTCCCCCAAGTGAAGCGTGCTCGCTATGCTTCACTTGAAAATAACTGGGAAGACGCCACATGGGATGACATCTCCGTCCAACTGGCAATCCCATGAATGACAAGCTTTAATTGCGACTTTGTTGTGTTTAGAGTTTGCTGCATGTAACCCTTTATTGGTTCTCAACATATTGACAGTGCCATCTTCGTATACTTTTTCAGCCTTGTTGCAGACTCATCAAGCATATGTATATATATGTGTGTGTTTGTGTGTATATATACATAAACACACTCATGCATAATGTATATTCACTGAGTAGCTACAGGAATATACTTTTTATCCCAATATCTCATCATATTTCATTCTTGGTGAGGGAAATTGCACAAAGTATTTGCAGGTCTGTTTCTGGGGGAATGGCTTGGCAGCCAACGCTACTCTGCCATGGTGATCAGGGGCAGAGGACTCAGGACTGCTTCTCATTTCCCCCACCACCCCAAAACCAAGCTAGTGCATGTGTTGAAGGCCAACTGCGCAGAGATGTAATTATTTGCCACCTTAAGGAAGCCTGACCACCAGATGCAGCTGCTCCCAGCCCATCTCCTCCTGCAACTCTGGTGCTCATGAGAGCTCAGCACACATAAAAAAAAGGAGCCAAAGCATCTTCCCTTTTTCTGGCTGTAGCTATAGGATCAGCATGCCACCAGGACAAGTGACAGTCCTTGCTGGTCCGGAGGGGACTGTGCTGCAGTTTTGGGTTGCCTCTTCTGATGCTTGGAAGAGTAATCCTGACCCTGCCAGCTACCAGGGGCTGGGGATCTCAGCAGTGGAGGTTGGCAGCTGAGCCTTTCCTTCTCCCACCTTGTCAAGATGCCAAGTGCCTGTGTGATCCAACCATTGCAGAAATGGTGGAAGACGGCTGCTGCACGTTTGGAAGAAGCAAAGGAGCCATGGACCCAGCAGGCTGGTCCAGGGCTCTGACGGGAGACAGATCTCCTCTTGCAAGGACTCACCTGTCACACAAGGTTGGGTGCTGTGGAGGGTCCAGGAGGAGGCCACTGGCTGTTGCTCTTCCAAAGAACCATCCTGCTTAGCAGAGCAGCTTGCCAATGCCGGCTGCCATGTGCTAGGGGACTGAGGTGACACAGCAGAAACAAGAGCACTTGTCAACACAGGGGCAGGTCTCAGCTGGCCACATGCAGGTTTTTGCAGTGATGAAGCAGCTGGGCTGAGCTTTTCACCTCCCACTCCTTCCACAGCAGACGGAGCACAAGTTGCATCGTCCTCATGGTGATGTCCAGGCTGCTGAACAGGCCTGGCAAATCCCACTTTAAAAACTCCTGTTTCTCTGCTGTGGTCTATAAAGGGAACGTAGCACGACCAGCTCTGACACAGATGTCTGTATCACTGTCATCTAATGTTAAGTGCAGATGAAACCACCACAGATGGCAGTGGCTTCCCTATACAGACTTTCTATCTATTTGCCAGTCCCTGAAACCAGAAAACTGCTAATTCCTCAGCCCACTTCTAAGGAAACATTACTTCTGTGTACTATGATTAGAAGAAGGACACTGAAAGTTGGTCACATGCCATGATATTTCGGACTCATGCAAACCAACACTAAACCAGCCTGCTCCTGAGGCCAGCCATCTCAGTCTTATTCCTGGGTAGTTGGATCCAAGCTCTTTACGCAGACTGGTCCTGCTCCGTACACACCCAAGCCCTCCCTGCACACTTGTGTGTGCTCACCCTGAGGTCAGGCTGAGCTCACAACTCCACATCCTGCTCCACATTCATCATCTCTATGATGGATGTCAGTCCACACCAAGCAGCTGTGACTGAGCAAAATCAGTATGGAATAGAGAGACCCAGACAGTGCTGGTAGCACTGCTGTGCCTCCATTGGATTGATGGGAGCATCTGTCTTCTCCAGTGAAGCTTCATGTGCAAAGAGGGCTGCGGGGGTAGTGGGGTGAGCAGATCTCCTATTCTTCATGCCTTTGTGCCATGAAACAATGTCATCTCTCGGACCTGAGCAGAAAGAGGTGGGCTGTGCCAGAAGAGTGACAGCAGTACTGCTGGGGGATGTATTAGAGTCATAGTGGCACGAACTATGATTTTACATGACCAGCCATTTTACCATGGGCTTGATGTGTATCTGAAATGAGCTTGAGGTGCTGCACACCTTGCATGTAACATAGCCAGTCCCACTCCACCACCTCTGGTGCTATCTGTCTAGTATTTTCTATTCCATCCTTGGCAGTATTTCTACCCCTGGGAAGAAGTGCGACGTCCTGCTCCTGGGTCGGGGCAATCCCAAGAACAAATACAGGCTGGGCGGAGAATGGATCGGAGAGCAGCCCCATGGAGAAGCACTTGGGGTCCTGGTGGATGAAAAGCTGGACAGGAGCCGGCAATGTGCGCTCACAGCCCAGAAGC
>NW_010529879.1:5099-12279 GCF_000687285.1 Phaethon lepturus
GGGGGACGGACTTTTCAGCAGGGCCGGGAGCCACAGGACAAGGGGTGATGGTTTTAAACTAAAAGAGGGGAGATTTTGACTAGATATAGGGAAGAAATTTTTGGCGATAAGGGTGGTGAACCCCTGGCCCAGGTTGCCCAGAGAAGTTGTGGGAGTGTACAGTGCCAGGTTGGATGGGCATCTGAGCAACCTGGTCTAGTGGAAGATGTCTCTGCCCGTGGCAGGGAGCTTGGAACTGGATGATCTTTAAGGTCCCTTCCCACCCAAACTGTTCTGTGATTTTATGATGATTCTATCAAGAGCTGTGAGATGGGTTCAAACATGCCCATCTCCCCACCCGGGGAGGTGGAATTGGGGTAAGAAGCAGAGCAGGGACATGCAGCATGGATCCAAAGGAGTGAGGTTTCAGCCTGTGTTTCCTGAAGCCATTCCCCAGCGGCAAACACAAGGGCAGCTCTTTGTGTCAGTGAGTTAACAGCTTGGTGATACAGCATCCTGCCTGATGCTGGCTACAGACACTGGACTCTTTCCAGAGCTGGATCTAAAATAACAAGCGCTGAACCCTCTCTGCAAAGTCCTCAGTCCTTGAGCAAAATATCTTGTGCCATTCTGGTTTGTGAAAGAAAGACTCACCTACTGCAGATTGTGCAAAACTTCTTGGGACATAAACTGTAAATTGCTGGTTTGTTTCCACTGGGTAACTTCCTCAGGTCTCCATCCAGGGCAATCCTGCGAGGTGGCCGTTGGCCCGGTTTCCTGCCCTTCACAAGGCTGTGGTTTCAATGGTGGCAGAGTCATTTGCAGAAACATCTGCTTTGAAGGGAGGCCAAACGCTCTGCAAGAAATGGCAAGCTTGGGATTTTGCATGTAGGCGCTTGGGTTGGTTGTTTTCCATAAAAGCCAACCATCAGTGCTCCCACCTTTGCTGAGCGTCCACGAGTGCTGGTGTTCACACAGGTCATGGGAGAGCTGCCGTCAGTTCCCACTGTATTCCAGAGGTGCGTATTCCCCTGACCCCAAAAGATGTGCCCCAAGAGCAGCTACCTCAGCCTGGCCATGTTTGCTCTTAAATTCCCTCTGCTTGTGGGAAAGGGTGGCTACATCCAGACTGACGTTTCAGAAAGGTCCTTGGCCTGGGCTAAGCCCCAGGGCTACTCTGGCACAGTGCTCGTTGGCCTGGGCTCAGACCCTGGCGATAGCGGGGCAGGACTCGGGGGACAGCGTGAGCACAGGGTGGTTGTGGGCAGGCTGAGGTTGCCCTGCTTTGGAAGCTGAGTGGGGCTGTATGTGCATGAGCTCTGCCATGCCAGCTAGTCTCAGGGCAGAAAGCTATTTACTGGCCTCAGCCACCAAGTGCTAGTCCAAAGGCTGATTTCACAGAATCACAGAACTATTAAGGTTGGAAAGGACCTTCAAGATCATCAAGTCCAACCGTTAACCCCACACCACCATGCCCACTAAACCATGTCCCGAAGCGCCACATCCACACGTTTTTTGAACACTTCCAGGGATGATGACTCCACCACCTCCCTGGGCAGCCTGTTCCAATGCCTGACCACTCTCTCAGTAAAGAAATTTTTCTTAACCTCCAGTCTAAACCTCCCCTGGTGCAACTTGAGGCCATTTCCTCTTGTCCTATCGCTGGTTACTTGGGAGAAGAGACCAACCCCCACCTCATCACAACCCCCTTCAGGTAGTTGTAGAGAGCGATAAGGTCTCCCCTCAGCCTCCTCTTCTCCAGACTGAACACCCCCAGTTCCCTCAGCCGCTCCCCATAAGACTTGTGCTCCAGATCCCTCACCAGCTTGGTTGCCTTTCTCTGGACACGCTCCAGCACCTCAATGTCCTTCTTGTCCTGAGGGGCCCAACACTGAACACAGGATTCAAGGTGTGACCTCACCAGTGCCGAGGCCAGTCTGTGTAAGGATGCTCCTGACCATGCAAAGGCAGCTGCAGAGGCAGGAGCTCATCGAGCAACCTGCACCTTCTGAGTTTTCTATTAAATTTCAGGGCAGGACAGGAGAAACCTCTTGTCAGAGGAGTGATTGAAGTAGCAGGGATATTGGCCTTTCGCACATGTTATCTAATTGTCTCAGGCAACGTCGTACGTCTAACCCCGATCTCCTGATTTGCTACAGCAGCTGACAGGAATTTCGCAGATTTAGTCCAAATTTTTATCAGAAAACATAACCAAAGGTAAAACCAGGCTTCAAATTTTAAAATGGAGTCACCTGCCTCCTTTTGTTCTGCTCAGGGTGTCCTTCTTAGATCCTATAATGAAACAGGATGCTGTTCCCAGATCTGAAAGCTCTGAACCAGGAGGTGGGAACCCAAAGTTTTCAGAGCAGGGGTGCCATGAAGTATCACACTGGAGAGGACTTTCGTGCTCCTTACAGAAACGGTGACTGACCCCAGCTTTGGTCATGGCAGAGGATTTCTAGCAGTCATGAGTGGAGAACATGCCAGTACTCGTTTGATCAGCAACCCAAGGGGGGAAAATATTTTGGTAAATGACACATTCCTGGTCGATTTAACCTGCATTTCAGAATTCTTGCTTAAATTTCTAAAGGCAAATAAGACTTCTAGAGAAAAGAATGACAACACCACACACAGCAGCCATACCACCTCCCCAGATCTTCCATTTATTGAAAGAAGAATGAAAAATCTTCATGGTTAAATGGTACAATGGTTCCCTGAATCCAACGATGTGAGAAGCGATCATCCCCAGATCCCTGCAGATGCTGTGCAATTAGCCACACTACAACCTACACAAAGGAAATAATATTTCAGGGTTTTCAGGTTTATATGGATGGGGAAAATCCTGCTGCAGAGGACTTACCTGAAATTTTGGAAAGTCATCTTTGCCCCAGTCAAATCCTAAACTTACCATTTGCAGCAAGAATGCCCCAAACGACACTGCCCCAGGTAAGTGTTGCCACGAGGGCACATCCCAGGGAAGCAGAAAGTCCCACGATATCCACATCGCATAAAAGGTCTTGGAGGTTTTGCAAAGCCTATACCATAAAAAGAAAAAAAAAAAAGAAAAAAAGCAGGAGACAGTTGTTTCTGCCAGTGTTTCGTATTTTGCTAAGTTCCTGTGAGCTGACGCCATGCCACACCGGTACCCAAAGTCATGACAGTCCTAATGCAACCCTCAGAGGAGGAGGTCTACAGGCAGAACAATCAAGCAAATGCTCTAATCCCTTCTTCAGATGTAAGAACTGTGTCTCCAAGCCCAGGACTTCCTTAGGAACTCAGATTTCAGGAATGGACACCAGAGACCTGATAGAAAATAGTAAGTGGACACTGACCAGCTCTTAAAGTCTTGTAGGTCACAATTAAGGAAAGATGCACCAGGTCAGCTGGGAGGCTGCCACTTCTAGGGGCAGAAAGATTTCTCTGGGTTTGGTTTTCCATAGATTTGGCCTATTTCCCTCCTTATAAATTTCACCCAGGTTTCAAAACAGGTCCTGGTGAATAGCAGTCCACATAGGTACGCGGATAAACCCAACAATGCATGCAGAACGACCACTTCCATGCTAGTAAACACAGCACGCCAGGCATTGCCCTCTGGGTCTGAGGCCAAGCAGCGTGGCATTGCTCTTATTTACGCGGCTAAACTTTCTTCCCTGGTAAAATAAGATATCCACATTTAAAATTCCTTTTGGGATTGGCCATCAGCCTGTGTTATTCCCAGAACAGGTTTTATCCATGAAAGCGTTAGTTGTCAGGGGTCAAAATTACCCTCGGGAGCAGACTACCAATTAGGCAGCATGTTGCCTGTCCCTGTTTTGTAGACTAATAGACATGTAGGCTGATGCGTTCTGGATGCACCTGATTGACTGCACATGAACCAATTAATTCCAGTTGCACAGCTCATCCATGCAACCACACTAAGTCCAGCATATCCAGAAAGCAGGAAGCTTGTTTTAGCAAACAGACCATGAATATTACACATGCACAGTAGATCCAGCACACGCCTGGTGTGTTAGATTCACAGCGTGTGAGTTTTGTGGTGCATGCACACACAGCGATATCCAGAAAATCCCAGGCAGCAATAAAGGAGTGATGGGAAGGCTGAATAAAACACTTCTGGTCCCAAACTATCTGTCTGTGGGACATTGCAAAGATGATTGTGAGCAGTCTCATCTCTCAGAAACACTTTTTTCTGGCTAAATTTCTTGCTTTACCATACCCAGAAGATAGGTCCTACTGAAAACAGCCCAAATGTCCACCATGTGTATCTGTACATTAAATAAGGACATGAAACAACCATTCTGGTCCAGACCAAAGGAACACTTGGCCCAGTGTCCTTTCTATGAGAACAGCCTTAAGCAGAGGCCCAAGAAGGCATAAGATAAGGCAAGTGTGTATGACATTTCTCCCATGGTCCTGGTCTTCTGCAATTCATCACAGCCTTTTCCCATCCTTACTCCCCAGAGGACACTTTTCATCCTATTCCCACAGAGATCAACCCCAAACCTCTGCTAGAACTTGTTTGTGCACACAGTGCCTTGCACTGTAATTGTGCCATTTTCAGGGATGATGTTTAAAAACACAGTCCCTTTTTCTGGATAATAAGGTGGGTTTTGGGTTCCAGACCCCCTTGCATTCCCCCAACAGGCACAGCCTAACACCACTACTTGGTTGCAGAGGTTTCTCCACCAAGCAGAAGCTACCAGTAAACTTTTCAGTCTTAACTCCTCATCTTCTGCCTCCCCAGCCCAAGTACAAGGTCCTGAAGCAGAGGATATTTGGAGACCATTAGACCCGATTCCTTTATTTCTGTGTAGTTAAAGAATATTTTGTTATGCGTGGGTTGTTGTAGGGTGAGCCAGCGACAAAAATCATTTAAGTACAAGAGTCTGCAAGCTTTAATGAGGAAAATGCTGGTGCTAAATAGTAATTTTGGGGTTGCCCCTAGTGCTTTCAACTAAGACTGGATTTTCAGGGGAGTAGCAAGGGCACTGAATTGCTGGTTGAAGTGTTTGCCTCCTAATTTCATGTATTATCTGTAATCTGCCAACAAGTTCTGATGACAAGTGTGAAGTTTCTTTGCAGGAAGCAGCTTGGACACTTCCCAAAGAGAACAGGACACCTTTTTAAGACACCAGTATCTCCTTCTGTATAGTCCTTCATCTTCATTTACACCTTACCTGCAGCCCCGTGAAATATCACCAAGAGGAGAGCAAAGAGAAAGGAAAGGGTTTTCATGGCAGAAGGTGGACTGGGAACTCCCGTCACTAAAGAGAAATGACACCAAGACATTAATAAGAGGGCTGAGAAGTGCCATACAGAAATGTTCTTCAAGACCAAGCGTTATCTAGAAGATATATTACACTCTTCCTTTATGATAAAGTTTATTGTCCCAAGGGTTCCTTGGAGCATACATAGGATTGTAGCACAGGATGAAACTTCTGTGCAGAAAAATACAATTTCAAATCCCCTTTTAATTACTGTATTAATTAACCAGATATGTATCCTAGATTGGTCGATAACTTTGAAATACATTGCAATAAATTTGATTTGCCTTATGGAAGTTAAAGCTGTTAATTTAGGAAGAAAAATAAGACAATTTTTACTATATTTATGTATAAAAAACCCCAATGTGCATTCTCAAGCTTTTCTAATTAAAAAAAAACAGAAAAAGTTCCTTCACAGTGAAGTTGAAATCCAGATCCTCCCTATTCTTGCTTAGAGGCTGTTGCTTTTCCTTCACCTCAAGAATTACATGATTTCCAGAATAAAATCCTGAGTGTTTGTGTATTCTCTCAGCTCTCTTCCCTCAGCCAACAAAAACTCTTCTCCCTTATCAATATTTGAAATCTCTAGAGCTGACTCTCGATAGACTGGAGTCACTGGACAGATAAGGCTATAACAGTAAAATGCCGCTATACATGAAAGATATAAAAACTCCAGCCCGTTTAAACGACAGAACTTTTTAAGAGAGGCTGAATAATGAGAAGATTTTGGTCGTTACCAGGTGAGAGGAGGCTCTAGGTTGGAACAGTCCTTGGATCGGTGTCAGCCACCCAGATGAAGGAGCAGAGCTTGGCTTTACGCTGTTTCTGGAGGGTGGTGGAGGATGCTAGCTCTTCACAGCCTTCTGGTGGCCAATCAGCCAGTCCCCGCAGATTTGGGGAGCGCTGGGGAGGTCCAATGAATCCTCTCCGTTACCGTTCCCCTATGAGGAACCGATATGGCTTTCAAAATATTGCAGCATCCCTTCGGGAAACGTGCTGAGCTGCGTGCAAGCCACCTTGGGCCACCTCTGTGCAACGTGCTCAGCCACAACACCTCGCTCAAGGTTTCTGTGCCGTATATCCTGTGCTTGCTGGCTGAGACTTGGTGCCAGTTACTCTCCAGCACCATAAAAACAGCTCTACAGGCTGCCGTGCTCCTGGGTGGTCATTCTGTACAGCTTCTTTGGAAACTGATGCTGTGTGATGGGATCCCTCAGGGAAATGGTACCTAGTGCGGTCTGGTGGGATTTACCCAGCAGATGTCCACTCAGATGTCCACAGAGCGGGTATCTCACAAAGGTGTCCCCTCATTCACAACTTTTTGTCCCTGTGGCGTGGAAGAAGATCATAAACCTGAAGCTATCTTGAAGCTGCTGGGTTCAGGTAGGCTTTGTGTTTAGCACGAGCAAGCGCCAGTTGTCGTTACTCAATTTAACTGCTCTTTGAGCGCTGGTGTATTTGCTACTTGACGGTCATATCTACTAGGGAGACAACCTGCACCAGATTTATCTCCAGGCCAAAAGGCAGAGTCTAACCATGTCCGTACTATTAAACTCAGCCTCCAGCAAGGATTGGCTTCACCTAAATTGCCTGCTGGCAGCAGCCCCTGGTCTCTGCCAGCTTTTAGTCTGTGTCTGGGAATTGCAAGGAGAGCGCGAGAGCCCAGGCTTGGGCCAGAGGCAGCTCTATGGCTAAATCATGGGACGGTGTTGGGCCTAAGGTTGTCTTTTCTTTTGTAACTTGAAAAGAGAAGAAGAAAGTGGATTTTGATATAATGTCATCCAGTCATTCGAGGGATATGCAATGACTTCTAGCTCTAGGTATTAATTTTGCCTTCTGCAGCAATGCACTTCATGTTTTTATGAGGGTGGTCATGTGTATCTGAGCATTATTAATAAACTAGCCAGTTATTTCATTTACCAAGTAAATCCCAGCAG
>NW_010529879.1:12298-22303 GCF_000687285.1 Phaethon lepturus
AATTTCTCCTTAAATGCCCACAACTCTCCAGTGGGGAAGCACTGTCTTCCATCTATTTTGAGAGGTTTCTTATGAATTCCTTACAAAGGTGAAAAATATGTCACCATAAAAAGAAAAATAATCATCAGCTGTAATTAGGATAAAAAGAACTGCATTAAATGGGAAGTTAGTGCTTCTTTGGAAATTCAGAAAGAGGATTAATGAGCTGTCATTAATATTATGTAATTTCTGCTGTTGGAAGGAAAGATTCAGAGAGTTCTCTCTATTTTGACTAAGAACATGAAAAAGATCTGCAATAGCGAGTGGTAGGGAAAAAAAAGTGAGAAAATAAGACAGAATCCTGATAGTTATGAGTAAAAAAGGAAAAGGTAATTTGTTTTTTTCAACTTTTGCACGAAAGAATTTTCAGTACTGCACCATACGATAGGACATTTTAAGCCACGTTTATTTATGGAAATCACCCTAACGATATGATGTTTTAAATCTTTTTCGTTTTCCCTCATGCTCCTTTTCCAGGGACCTTCCTCCTTTGGTATGAGCCCCGGTCAGCTTGAACAACAAACCGATGGGTGAAGTTGTCAGACGTGGGCAGGAGTTTGCGTTTGTTCTTCTGTAGCTTCTGCTGCTGTTGGTCTACCTTCTCAAGGAGATACTGGAGCAAGCATTGCTATCTTCCATAGTTAAGGACTATGCATATGGACTGCCATGTGCTTGGATGCTCCCACTACCATACGCCTGGAAAAGACCTGCGAGCTATGCCAGCTTTCCCTTAATTTGAAGGGTCAGACAATGCTGCTTATCTGTGATTGAGCAGGGTGGTGTCACCAGGCTGAGGCATAGGGGGATGAAAGACAGGAAAGGCAGTCTTTGGGTGCCTCACGGGACCCCAAAGTGTGTCTCTGACACGGTGGTGCAAATGCACCTTTCATGTTCTGCGACGCCCATAGGCAGAGCTCGGCCACAAGTTCAGGGACGGTTATATAGGTTGTGCAATCCTTCGTTAGAGGAGATGATAAGTTCATCCCTGCTGTCTTATAGCACAGCCTCCTGGACCTCTGCGATATTGCCAGAGTCAAGGAGAAAGTAATCTCTGCCTCGACAAACCTATGGCAGATTTTCCAGTGTGCCTCTCAGGTAGAAAAGAGCGGAAAGCCTCCTTCTGCCTGAATTTTCTGGTGCCCAGCAGGATTAGACGCTAAAACCTTTTGCCAATGGACTATCAGGAAGAGGAAGGTTGGAAGATCACCACCATTGCCTTTTGGTGAGTCTTTCCATGCTCAGCCATGGATGGATTTTGATCCTCACGATGTCAGAAGTTGGCACAATGATTTCAGCAGAGTTTCTTCTGATTTACACCTCTCAGCATAATGAGGAGCAGAATATGGTCTTGAACTGTAGAAGACATTGCTCTGGTTACATTTGCCATTTTAGCTTGAAT
Organism: Phaethon lepturus; assembly: GCF_000687285.1. Classification (NCBI taxonomy): domain Eukaryota; kingdom Metazoa; phylum Chordata; class Aves; order Phaethontiformes; family Phaethontidae; genus Phaethon; species Phaethon lepturus. Next base: position 13,737 of record NW_010529879.1, read on the forward strand.
ATATTTGCTCCTGATCTCTCCCCAAATGCAGGGGTCTTATAGACCTTGAGGCTAACCTAGTTGTGCATACAGCTTTCTTTGCTGCCCGCCCTGAGCTCGTTGCATTTTCTGCACCTCCAAGAGCATGAAGCAGTAGTGTAGGTCTTGTGAGTGATGTGTCTGTCAACACTTAGGTGTCACAGTTGGCAAAACAGGGACTTACTGGGGTAACAATTCTGCAAAGCAAATCCATCTGATGAGAGATGCTCCAGAGAACCACTGAATTAATTAAATAGATAATTAATTATGGAAAGGATTTCAGCCTCTCAACAAAAGCCAAAGCATGGAGGCTTGCATCAATGGGCACTCAACTCATAAAAGCTGAGGGATGTGTGAGCAATGCCAACGAGGTGTTTCCCAGAGGTTTCTCCATGAGAAAGCTCTCAGAAGCTAAGTCCCTGCTGTGACCTTTGCATGGGCATCACCATCAAACACATCAGGCCACAAGCTCTTCCAAGGGCTGCACGTTTTGGTTCACAGTTTATAACTGAGGAGAAAAATGGTTTACAGATTCATTGCTTGCAATTAAGCACCACAGTCAGCAGCATATTGCCACTGGTCTGGCTCCAGACACTGCTCACCGTCCCTTGCCTGTCTCTGGATGCTGGTTTTCCTTCTTTGCAACCCCTTTCCATGACTTCTCTTTGCTTCTCTTTGCCTTCTCTTTCCATGCCTTCCCTACTATTCAGGGAGAGCACGTAAGCCTGCACACTATCTTTGGGCAAGTCCTCCCATTTTGCCCAGCATCCGTAATTGCAAAAGCAGGGATGTTGCAGGGGACATCCTTGCCCATCCTTTAAACACCCATGGAAGGATGTGCTGTCCGTGAATTTGCCTAACTCTTTTTGAGCCTGCTGGTGTTTTCTACCTCCACAGCCTCCTGTGTCAGGAATGTCCAGAAATTCACTGCCCATGCTCAGTAATTTTATTTTTATTATAGCCTTTGCTATCTTGCCATGGACAGAAGAGTGTACTGAGCTATAGCATATGACCCCTAAGTGTCCTCCTACTCCTTTCTCATCAAGAACTCCCTCAACGGTGTCCTGCTTTCAATGCATTTATAGACATTCCCACTATCAGTTCAGGTGTCCGTTGCAGAGGCATCTTCACTTTCCTTTTTTAGCCCTCTTTCCTGCCTGAATCTGGCCTGCCACATTTTACAGGAGTTGCCGTTCTCCTCTGTCAACTGTTGGTTCACCACTGAGCTCTTCCCTTCGAGAGCCTCCCTTGACTTGCCCTTCATGCCCTGCAGGGATTTTTCTTAGACCGCTTTGTTTTCTTTCCCAGTCAATGCAAATATTTTACTGAGGCTTCTAGCACAGCCTTTTTAACATCTTTCAGGCCACCTGCAGTCTCCTTGCTCCTCCGGACTGCTCCTTTTGGTGCTTTTCTTTCCTCATTTTTGCTTTTTTGAGATTAAATATTCTCATGTTGAATGTATTTAGGACGAGAGGAAAAGGCCTCAAGTTGCACCAGGGGAGGTTTAGATTGGATATTAGGAAAAATTTCTTCACTGAGAGAGTGGTCAGGCATTGGAACAGGCTGCCCAGGGAGGTGGTGGAGTCACCATCACTGGAAGTGTTCAAAAAACATGTGTATGTGGTGCTTCGGGACATGGTTTAGTGGGCATGGTGGTGTTGGGTTGATGGTTGGACTTGGTCTTAAAGGTCTTTTCCAACCTGAATGATTCTGTGTGATTCTGTGTGATTCTGTGTATCTGCTCCCACAACACGCTTAAGCCTAACTGTCCTGTGGTCACTTTTACAGAGCAGCTCTCTCACAAACAATTTTTGAATTAGGTCCTTTGCACCACTCATGACCAAATCCAGGAAGGATACTCCTCTTGTGGGTGTCAGGATTAGTTGTTCTAAGAACCACCCTTTGACTGCAACAGAAAATTGATCTCTGCATCTCGTAACATCATCCACAACCACCTCTCACAACCACTCTGCTGCATCACCTCAAGGCAGGGGAATGATCTGCCAAAGATGTGACCCGCTATCAGGGTCCATCAGGGAGGGACTATTGTTTAAACCCTTCTCTAAGGTATTGACAAATATTTGCAGCTAGGGTGTGTAGCAAAACACAGGTTGAAGCAGGTGCACGCAGGTGGCTCAACACTTGAGAGCCAGGTGGGTCCATGTGGTATCATCTGCAGGCAAGCCAAGACTCCCTTTGCCTTCGCTACCTCCTCTCCTATCCACAGGGGCAGTGCTAACCATGGCATGTAGCTGTGCAGGTGGCTGGATGCTCCTCATTGTTCCTGTCCACTGGATGAGTAAAGCATGGGCTGTCCAGCTCCCCAGTCTTGTTGGACTTCACTGAGCCTCAGACTGTGAACCCCCTTCGAACGATGAAGGCATTTCCAGCTCAGTATAGCCCTGACTCTTACATTATCCATCTCTCCCATGGAGTGAATCTCCCTGAGTTCTGTGGAGAAGAGGTTTTTCCATGCCCGCCCCACGACAGCCATGACATGGCTACTCAGATGTCTGGGATGTGGTGGCCAGCAGTCATCATGCTCAACACCAAAGGACCGATTGTCCCCAGTTGTTGGTCACAATTAAGAATGATTTTGCATGTTATTTTGTTAATGATGCCTGCATTTATTTTCAAATGGGATAAAAAATTGAGAACGTTGGAGCACGACTCCCAAGATCTTTCTCCTCCTCCTGGCTGTGGGTGACCAGGAGGCAATGACCTTGCTGTCACTTCCCTGTTCTGTGCCCCAGTTTCTTCATCTGTGCAACGTTGAGTAGCAACACTGGCATGCTATGTAAAGCACTTGATTTCCTAATTGCAGTGATTATACAACCGCTGAGGAGTCCCACTTATTATTCCTGAAAGCCAGCCCGGTGACAGAGTCGCTGCCACTTTTTGGCATACCGCCAAATACCCGCTTTTTGCTATTGTTATTTCTTATTCCTGAACTAAAAAGGGTTAAAGTTAATCCCAGATGGAAGATCGTGGCTTTATTACAACAACAGGTACCTTCTCTTTGCTTGGCTACCTCCTGCGGGTGGTGCAAGCCTCAGTTCACGAGCACAAAGGGCTTTCAAATCACTAGGTGGAAGGAGTGATTAAGGTTGGAATAGCACCTTCAGGCTTGGAGAGGTTGATTATTATTAATGATTCTTTTCTTTGGTGGTGGCAACGTGCTATGCAGCAACGTCAGCTGCAGTGCATTTGCAGGACTGGCTGTGCCTGGAGAAGCTGCTACACCAAAAGTGGCACAGATGTCTGATGAGATTTTTTTAAGCCACCTTCCTGGGCTGGACAAACCTGAGCTCCCTGACTGTGGAGTTAATCAAACGTCCTCTTGACTTGGGCTCAGGTAGGAGATGACCTAGAAAACCTTTCCCAGGTTTTGGAGATGCCTGCCAATGAGATGTGGCTGGATAGAAGATCCACAGGACCTTGGCCTCACATGTCAGAAACCGGAGGGATCAAAACACTCCTCAGCCATGAATTGCTAAAGGCGCCTTGTGTTATTACTCATGCTTTATTAGATATTTACACACCTCAAACAGTTTGTGTACCACAGTCTCTTTGGACACAGTGAACATGTGTTAGAGGAGAGAAAATGAGCACAGATCGCTTCAATACTGGAAAGCTGAAATATTTTGCAGAGCCTGCAAGGCAGCAGCAGAACATCCCTGAAGACTTCCATTTCCAGCCCTTGCTGTATCACGATAGAGGGCAAATGAGACTTGACCAGACCTCCCCTCCAGAACAGGGTCTGAATCAGCCAGATGTCCTCTGAGAAGCTGGACAGATGACCGAGCCAGGGCAGCATCTTCTGAGGATACAGGATGGGAGTGGTGGAAGACAAAAGACCTTCTCTTGAGATGATTATAAGGGGATATAGGAAATAAATAATCCTACGGAAGAGAAAAGAGGTCCCACAGGGAAGATGGGAAAACGAGGGTTGTGTTTCACATTTACCCAACTGTTCAGGAAAGACAGCCATCCTGCGTGGAGAAGTTGCATAAGTTAACAGATATTAACCAAGATATTTCCAAATATTAGATTGGCAGGAGCAACCCAGTGCACCGAGAGAGAGAAGGTCTGGCCAGAGGAGCTGGGACCTCACCATGCAGGGCCTGGCTGGTGAAGATCAAGGCAGAGGGGCAAATCACAGGCGGGGACATGGTGGGAGAGACGCGGGGAGGGAAAGCAGTGATGTCCCTGCCCCGCACCCCTTTGGCATACAGTGGTTGGAAAGGGCAATGCAGAAGTCCACGAGCTGAAGGAAGGTCCCCAGGGGGCTGCACTGTCAGATCTGAGCCTTGACTAGCATCAGTCCTCCAATCCTCACCCCTCCATGGGCTCAACCAAGGTGAAGAAGCAGGGCCGTAATGCGGTGGCCCTTCCCAACTAAACTTCTTCACTGGCTGGAAATCACCCTTGTGCTCTCCCCAACCAAGGGGGTCAACCAAGGCCATCAGGGCTCCATGGGTGGCTACCACAGGAGAGCATATGGGATGGGTGAGGTCTGCTGTGGGATCTCAGCATCACATGGGACACATCACACTTTTCCCCAACACGAGGAATAAATCTGCCTGATTCCCACCACAAACCACCCTTGGCAGGGAGAGGAGAGGAGTTGCCCAGTTTCAGGCTACCAGTTCAACCCTGCCGCAGTGACAGTGGAGGGACAGGGTCCAGTGGCCGAGGAGGTGCCGCACAGTGATTTCCCAGGTGTGGATACACGGGTGAAGAGCAGACATGGCCACATGCAAAAGTATCTTCCACCAGCACTGAGGAAAGAGCACCAAAACCAACACATACCCTTGTAAAGAAGGACAAAACTACGCTACTGCTGCCACTGCTAGTAACGCTACCAGCCCCTGCACGGACCGCGGAGGGTCACTGTAAGGGCCTGCAGCACTTTGCCAGTCCATTGTAGCAGGTACCGGTGGCTCTCTTAAACAAGGGACACAGCAGGAACGAACACTCGCCCTTAGTCTTCCGACACGTCACGGTGTCCGACACTGTAATTGAGAAAAAGAGCCGATAAGCGTCTTTCTTCGGATTCGCACGTGTGAAAAAAGCCTGTCCCCATGTTGGCAACAGCTCCATCTGCAGATAGCACAAGTGGCATCTCAGGGAGATGGACAACCTGCTGTTGAGTTTAGCTGCAATGCCTGAAAGCATTCATGAGTTCTGCACACTGTGACGCTCACTCCTCTTCGGACTGAAACGGCTACCTGGAGTTTGCCTACTCAGTGCTAGACAGGCAGGTTCAGCGCCAAGTATCCCATCAGGTGCACATGTATCCTCATTTACAGAATCCCTCCCTGTTTCCCAAACACAAAAATGTCCGTTGGTTGTATTTACACTTACCTGCAGCAGCCTGGGACACCATGGGGAGAAGAAGGAAAAGCAGGAAGAGTATCTTCATGGCTTTGATTGACATGGTGGAGCTCCACCACAAAGCTGCTGAGACCAAGAAATACTGCAAGAGGAAGGAATTAACCTGTATTTATAAGGCTTTGATGAATGCGATCTGCACGGATTTAGCAATCATATTTGGATTCAAATAACATATTTAAAGGATGCACATTGTAACCTCTAATTACAAATTCTTGTGTGGATAGATACCATGACGTGTCCCCACCCCGAAAGGAGTTATCCTCTTAACACCAACAGCTGCTGGCTCCCATGTCCTGATCCGAAGCACCATCTCCTCCACAAAGAGCACAGACAAGCAGATATTTCAGCAACCATTTAGCCAGAGCAATGACCACGTGCACAAGGCCCAGTTCACTTCAAAGTATTTGCACACTCAAATCTCGATAAGATGCATCTTTGCCTCCAGAAATCCAGATTCTGCACAGAAGGGAATATTTGTTCCCACTTTAGACCCCCCAAAAAAGATTGCCCAAAGCCACAGAGAGACTGAATCCAGAATGAGCCCCACCAAGACATTATACCTCTCTGTGTGCAGCTCCAGCAGCACATCTAACAGGTCTCTGCAACTACTTGTGCTCCCACCTCCAGAGGGGGTTAACATATGAGAATGTGCAGCAGGGAGTCCCAAATAATCACTTGAAGGTCAGAGAAACAGCTTTGCACAGAGGATCTGGAGGACCTTCATTTGCCAAGCTCACTAAATAAAATATGGAGAGGTGACTTCACCATCCTCTGGATGGAGCTTCGTTGAAGACCAGAGAGGCTCCTGGTCACTGAAATCCATCAGAGAAAAGTGTAGCCAAACCAGTGGCTGGATGGCAGCCAGAGCAACTGGGAGTTGGCAGTGAAACTGGGGTGGGTGGCTAGCTCTGGGAATATCTTCTGGCAGGCTTTCTGGCTTTCTCCTTCTCTGCTTGGCATCATTTCGGGGTGGTAATGGCACGTCTCGTGTGTCATGGGAATTTATTCCTGGATTGGAACAGAGCCGTTAGCCAGGAGGAGTGACTGATTTTGTCATCAGTCACTTTGAGACCGAGAACAGACAGTTTGAGGCACCTCAGGATGGCTCCTTCCCAGGAATGATGAAGATGGAGGGCAGGGGGGAGGTTCACACCTCCTCTATGGGTGACAAGAAGGGTCATGCCACATTGTACCTGCAAGAACCCTTGCAACTTCCTCACTGCTGGATTTGCAAGCAAAGACAGCTCTTCAACAGCCTGCCCTCAGCTTTGGAAGAAGCGTTGGTGCCTGTTAGAGGCTTAGTTGTGCTTTGCATGCAAAAAGTTGTGTTTTCTAGGAATGGGACAGTTGGCAGCTGTGGTATTTGTTACACTATAAAACTGTTGAGGACAAGCCTCAGAGGCAACCAAGACTGAGCTTCACTTGGCTCGAGAGCCCTATTTCCACCCCTAACTTTATTAAAATGCTTCGCTGGAGCTGGGCCCAACAGCTCAACATTGTTAGTTAATGAAACACTTTGCTAAATACAGACATGGCAGTGGGACAAGAGGAAAAGTAGGCTACCCCTTCCACCCGTGACTTTTTTAACCCCCTGGCCACCAAATCCAAGCACTGGAGTTGAGGTTGCAAAGATGCAAAGTTCTTACGTGCTTGGTAAAAACCAGTGCTGGAAACCGAGCAGAGACCTTGGTGGTGCTCCCTCGAGGAGGGACAATCAGGCAATGACATCTCTGAGCAGCACATCCACGGCCCTGAGCACCCACGGGACGTTTAGTTCATCGCTCACATGCAAATATCGAAGAGCATGTGGGTGATGAACTGAATATCCCGTGTGTAGATCCCCATGTGCTACAGCCTGGCAGGGACAGGCGTAATGTACTGGGGACCTATAGAGAACTCTGGAAAGTGAGCTTTCCTATTTCAAAAAGTCCCCGCTCCGGGACCCAGCTGAATGGGTGAGAAATGTTGCTCCTGTTAAGCGGCAGAGTCCAGGCTTTGTTCCCAGGGTTGCAAAAAAACTCGCTAAAATTTCAAAAAACAACAGTAAATGCGTGAAAGCCCTCAAGCGCACGTACGTCCCGACAGCCCAGGTGACGGGCAAAGCTTTGGGAGCTTCCTGCACGATTTTGCAAAAGCAGTGACAAAAGCTTGGATGATATTTGGACCTAATTAAAAACCCTTTTGCGGGCTTTCCTGCGGCGACTTGCTGAGGATTTCAAGCACTGGAGTTGAGGTTGCAAAGATGCAAAGTTCTTACGTGCTTGGTAAAAACCAGTGCTGGAAACCGAGCAGAGACCTTGGTGGTGCTCCCTCGAGGAGGGACAATCAGGCAATGACATCTCTGAGCAGCACATCCACGGCCCTGAGCACCCACGGGACGTTTAGTTCATCGCTCACATGCAAATATCGAAGAGCATGTGGGTGATGAACTGAATATCCCGTGTGTAGATCCCCATGTGCTACAGCCTGGCAGGGACAGGCGTAATGTACTGGGGACCTATAGAGAACTCTGGAAAGTGAGCTTTCCTATTTCAAAAAGTCCCCGCTCCGGGACCCAGCTGAATGGGTGAGAAATGTTGCTCCTGTTAAGCGGCAGAGTCCAGGCTTTGTTCCCAGGGTTGCAAAAAAACTCGCTAAAATTTCAAAAAACAACAGTAAATGCGTGAAAGCCCTCAAGCGCACGTACGTCCCGACAGCCCAGGTGACGGGCAAAGCTTTGGGAGCTTCCTGCACGACTTTGCAAAAGCAGTGACAAAAGCTTAGATGATATTTGGACCTAATTAAAAACCCCTTCGTGGGCTTTCCTGCGGCGACTTGCTGAGGATTTCTTTTCTAAAAATCATGCGTTTCTCCAGGGATGGAGCCTGCAGGGCTGGAGATTGGGTCAAAAAGCAGATAGGACACGTCTCTGCGCACACACGGGCACCCGCGACCACCAGCGGTTGGGATCACATTTCACAAAGGTTCCGTCTCTTGGGGCGGGGGGGGAACCAACTGAACTAATTTACGGCTCCGTGCACCTCACGTCCCGGCAGCGCCTGGTGCTCATCCCTGCGGCAGCCGCACGTCACTTGGGCGTCGCACAAGGGGACATCGGGACGGACCTGTGCGAGCGCACAAGAACCCAGGGGCATCGGGATGGGCTTGTGCAC
>NW_010529880.1:0-15588 GCF_000687285.1 Phaethon lepturus
TGTCCAGATCCCTCTGCAGAGCCCTTCTATCTTCCAGCAGATCAACATCCCCACCCAGTTTGGTATCATCTGCAAACTTACCAGGGACCTGCTTCTATACCTGTGAACAGATTTTGTTATGGTATTGCTTAGGAATTTTTGCTGGCTTTTCTGAACTTCATAGGCTTTGTATGTAGCCCTGTGGAGGTTTTTGGATGGTTTACAGTTTGCTGGTAAGATTCAGCAGTACCTTCCACAAGCTCCTGACAGGCTCCACGCTACATTTGAGGACTTCCATGTTTGAACTTTGATTGAAATTGCAGAGAGTGCTGTTCCAAATCAGTGTTCCTTCAAATTCTGTGTTCAGTGGATGGCTTTACGTTTATTTTTTTCTAGAAAGAAATCCATGACTGACTTACGTATACCAAACTGGCCCTGAAAGGAGTGCCATGGCTCCTGCTCGAGGGTTACCTCTCCTAGACTAGAAATCAGTAGGCTAGCTGGAAGCTCCACCAGTTTAAGTGATTGGTCGCTAATATTTGTACTATTGTATTATCAAAACCTGTTTTCCACAGAACGCTTTCTGTTTGCAGCATGACCACTCGTTCTGTTCTCCTAGCAGCATCATTGCTGCAAGCATCCATAGCAGGAGGCTGCTATAGATGGCAGTGTCAGGCTGGAGAAATGATGGGAGAATTTTTGGTGACTACAGTCACAGGAGGTGAGAACTAAATTTAAAACCTGGATTCTGTCCCTGGCAATTGAAGCTTTCTTTCCCAATATAGCCTTGGTAAAAATCATAGCTTTTATTGACTTTTTGTTATATTATCCATGTCAACCAAGAAATCCCCTGAGGTGTTTTAGGAAAGTATCTAAAAGCATAGAGGTAAAAATGTAGTACATGTCCACTCTCATACTTAAGACTCAATTCTTGAAAATTGTACTTTAGAAAAAAAAAGATTCCCATAAATCCCTCATCATGTTTTTAAATGAGCTGGAACAAAGCATGTGATTAGTAGTGTTACTAATGTCTATAAAATATTAGCTCATACTTCACGGTAGAGCATTTTGTTTTATTTCAATTACGTAAGACCACAGATAATTAGACTACTTTGAAAGGAGTTTAAATACAAGTGTCAGTCATCATTGTAAATGAGTCATTATTAGGATGCGGATTTATTTTATTCTTTGCATCATAGTGTGTGGTTTGTCTTGGAGCAGAAATTGCAAGGCATCCAGACCAGCCCGTGGCAGGACGTACAAACGTGGCATAGGAATCCACACCAGAGCACCTCCCCGGAGTGAGGTTGGAACTTTTCTGTGTGCTGCGTATGTCAGGGAGCGAAGACATTCAGCAGTGCTATAGGATATTGCTGTCTTCTGAATTGAATACTAGGTATATTCTTATTTGGATAGTAATTGGTTTTCAAAGACAGGCACAACAGATCTCTGAAAAAGAATCTTTATCCGAACTCATGGAAAGCTTTATTTGGGAACAGAGCATCTGTATTCATTCACTGCAGGACTTTCACTGGGATCATCATATGTGTACCTGACAAGTTTTATAAAAAGAACACCACGGATTTGGGGGAGGGTGCGGTTAGAGATGAAATCAGCTAGTACAACCTTTTTATTACTTAATATTTTCTTTCAGATGTCTTTCCTGAAAATCTGATTCTCTGCAAAAGTCAAAAAAAATTGTATGGATGCTATTTTCTTTGGCAAAAATGCTATATACTTTTGTACTTAGTATAAAGAAAATACAAACTGATGCTTCCAGAAAGCAAGCTGATTTTTTCTTACGGTAGAAGCAGGCTTACTTGTTGAGAGTGACAACCTTACTGCTGCTGGGCAAGAGCATGACTTTAACCTCTGTGCATGTGATGAAATACCACAAGTGATCCTGCATTTAGTCTTGGCAGTGGGACTGAAATGACAGACAACAAGTGACATAATTGTTTTTAATTGTACTGAAGCAGTGTAGACTCTTATTAAGTGGGTAATTCCATACATTTCATACACAAGTAATTTTAATAGACTTCACAAAATTCATCAATCTATCTTTTTTTTTTCCCCAGTGTGATAAGTTTTCAAATGAGTTCGAAGGGAAGCTGTATGCATTAACTTAATCAGACTTTGTTCTGAAATTTTTTAATGGATCCTGGTTAGGATGCACTTTCAACTCAGTTGTTATGAAATGAGCATTTTCAGTACCTTAAAATTCTATATAAAAAATTCTACATAAAAAGTTGTATGCATTTCTCATTTGAGATATTTGTAGCAATACATATTCTGAGAGAACGGTTATTTCAGCTATTAAAAGTTTCATTAGACAATCTTTGTTGGAAGATTTAAAATTTGAAGTAAAATAACATAATCTGCATCTTTCCTATTATGTTTGCCTATTTCTTCTGTCTCCTGATTAACTGTGATCATCATTAACGGCAAGCCTGTCCTGCCATGAGGTCTGGAGCTAGTAAAGCTCATCTTCTTACAAGTTTTTATGTTATGGTTTATCTGATAATTATGATCAATGGTTTTACTATGTTGCAGGCATAGTAAAGTTTCTCTCCATGTGTGCTCTGTTAATGTGTAATATGGTGTGAATCCATACCCCAGCCTTTATCTCATTCAGGGCATTTATTGGAGCTTTTCATCAGAAGCTTGTTATTCACTTGGCCATCTGTTTCCATAAAGCATGTAGTAACTACTTTTGAGGTTGCTATCCTGTCAAAAATCAGTAATATTTGCCAAGTGGCTGAAAATTATTGGGAGGGGAAGAGAGAGATGTTCACAGACCTCGTGATCACATAAGCTTCTTAGCTTCAGCAAAGCAGACCTGAAATCTGTATTTTAATTATTCTGCACCAGTTGGGATTCTATGGTCTCCTTAAGGAGATCTATCTCAAAAAAAGAAAATTGTTTGTGTATGAGAAATTTAAAACATGTGCCAAAACCAGATAATATTTCTTGGAATGCCTACTGTCAACAGGAGACTCCTAAAAATACTGGTTTATTTTTAATAAAATATCAGACCCACGTTTTTAATTTTTTTTAAATAAATTCTAAGTTTTAATGGATATTTTGAAAGCAGCAATAGCTAAAATTTATTCAGGCAAGACATTTTGATGAGTGTGTATCTTACATCTTAATATCCTGAATATCTTTGCAGGAGTTTGTACAAGAAGTGCAGAGTCACATGTGGGACTGGAGCATGTCCCAGAAAGGATAGCATTAACATATACTGCAAATATAAAGCTCCTGCTCCTCCTATTAAAAATACTTGTGGAGTCACATACTCCAACATAATGTTTGACTCAGTTTAAAGTAGGAATGTTTTTTATGAAATGTTATTTCAGTTCTGGCCTGTTGCAGTGTCATTTAGCAATCTTGTCTGGAAGTCCTGTTATAGAAGTCATCTTGAAATTACTCCTTACCATGCAAGTAGGAAATCTTCCCATAACAAATTAAAATCAATATCCTATTTCTTTTAACTGCAGAAAGAAGAATAGAAAACCATTTTCTGTCAATAATGATTAATCATAATTAAACCTTGCAGCACTCAGAAGTGTGCTATTGGTATTGACGTGCTGTACATTCTCAACAGTTAGGTCTTACTGTATAAACAGAAGAAGTGAAATCCTGAAGGGGGAGAAAGGAAAAGCAAAGATTGCAAAAATAAATATAATTTCTAAATTAAGGAAAATTGATAAATTGGTATGAAGGCATTGGAGGGAGTGAGATTTGGATAGAGATGAGGTGAATGAAGAGCTGGACAAAGGACAAAGGGGGAGAAATTGCTATTTAAAGGAGAAAAGAAAAGAGAGCAGGTAAAGCCTTTTGAAAATCAGCAGTGTCCCAGCTGAAGTACAGCATATAACTCTGTGTCTACTAATTTGAATACATTCTTCAAAAGAGCCTGCGTTATTCTATTTTATGTCAAGCTGACTTTTTGAGTAGCTTCTTAGATTTCATTGCATCATTTGTTAGTTGTAACTACTTTGCTAGTCATAAATCACCTGGGACCGATTCTTCACTCTTCTCAAAGTTTGTCTATTGAGGAGAAAAAGTAGAAAACATTGTAAGTCTGGGCAATCAGTGTAAGAACCACATGAGAATTTTGTAGAGCTGATTTTCCCTGGTTAGGGACAAAACTGGCAGGTGTAACAAGGACTTTCTGTCATGACATAGGCTTAGGAAAGTCATGCTGCAGTGATATTTCTTCCCCAGTCTAAGTATGGCAAGCAAAGGGACTATGGCCATTTACAGCAGTCTCATGAGAACACATGCTGGTGCTCTTCAGAAGAAAAACAATTGTTTTGTGTTGCTCTTGCAGTTCATAAAAGGCTTACTAATGTCATCTCAGAAGGTAAAAATACATAGTTTCCATTTTTTGTATACATACAGTATCTTGTATACTAATGGAAAACACTGCCATCATAAAAGGAACACAGAGAATATATCTATACATATATATATATATATTTAGCCCTGACTGTTGTCTTTTGGGTCAGCTTGAGTATTTCTGAAAGGAGGAGGGAAGGGCAGTTACCCTCGAGGAAGGTATCATAGAATCATAGAATAGTTTGGGTTGGAAGGGACCTTTAAAGGTCATCTAGTCCAACACCCCTGCAATAAGCAGGGACATCTTCAATGCGATCAGGTTGCTCAGACCCTCCTCCAACCTGACCTTGATCCAAGTGGAGCAGCTTCTGAGGTGTAATGAAGAGGAGGAAGAGGGGAGAGACCAAGAAGCTGCAGTGCCGGTAGAGGTTGGGAGATGGAGAAGCGTGGGTCTGCCTCCAGCAGAAGTCAGCCCTCAATGCCTACTTCTGTACCGCTGTGTCCACAGGTCAGGACCTGCACATGATGCTAAGCTGACCTCAGTCTGGAGTAGCTCTGTTGTAGAGAGAATGGAATCAGATCCAAGGGCGAGATGACTGGGGAGCAGTATGGACATGGCTCAGAAGTAATGGGGAAATAAAAGGTTGGTTTTTAGGGACCTAGAGCTGTACAAGCTTATGCAAATACCAATTTGTTAGTGCTGTTATTTAGAAGAAGTTGTTCTAAAGATTTATTAGTCCTTGGAGGAGACTGTGTGGGTATTTTCCTCCCTAGGAAGCCGCTGCAGATTGGTGGGTTTGAAATAAGGTCCAGAGTAAAGAACAGTTCCTGCATGGACATAGTTTTGGGTTAGATTTGGTTTTGAACTTTTTAAATAGTGTCAACTGGCAACAAACCAGCTTGGATTCTTGTGCGCACTTATATTGCTTAAGGTTCCTATTTCTGTATTTTAATAAAATACAACTTCAGAGCCCAAAAGCTGTAGTTTGGGGCGTTCTTTTCTTCTTCGTCTCTCTCTCTTTTTTATGTTTTTTTTTTAAGTGTCTCACATAAAAATAGGCTGGGGAAACAAGACTGTTCCCTCTGAAGTCTGCATTGGGTTTAGCTGCAAATGCTAATGCAATTTAGACAAATATGAGGCCAAAAGGAACAGTGAAGAACATGTTTTTACCTCTGACAGATTGAAAAGTGCACGAAGTTCTGTGTAAATACAGGTATTTTATATGATGACATGACTGGCTTTTGCCAGCTTTCCACTGAATTTTTTGTGTGAATTTACAGTTTAAATTTATAAGCATATTGAAAGAGTTTGTTGTTCCTTTTTTTTAAAATGCGTTTTTAATTATAAAAATAGGAAAGACTAAGATTCCTTTAGTTCCTATTGTCAAAGTTACTAGTGGAGGCAAGCACACTGTGGGAAGGGAAGGTTGCTGTAGCTGCCTCTTTTTCATTGTCTTTAAAGTGATTTTTTATGCTGTCTTTTTCCTATCGCTACTTTCTTTCTTCTGCCTTGTAAGCCTTGCTGTGGAGTCTTTTTTGCCCTTAATAATTCTGGTCTAGCAATTCACATGCTAATACCTAGCTTTGAGGTATATGGTAGCAGTATCTAAGGTCTCGCTATTCACAAATGAGTCTCTGTTCTTTGAACAATCTGATTATGTTCCCCGTCCCTTGGGAGCATCCACGTGCTGCCTCCAGGACTCTAGAACAATTGGTGAGTGGTACCTAGGCCACTAAATCCATCTGAGAAACAGCAGTATACAAATGGTATCTGAAGCAATCTATAATATTATGACTCTGCTTCTCATTTCTGTTACTATGAAAAGGTGAAGGAAAGGAGGAAATGGCTGAGCTGGTTTTCTCTTGTTTTCAAAGATTTAAATAAATTGCATAGGTTGTTTGGTTTTTTTTCCCCTGGGAGATGGGGAAGAATAGGTGTATCCTTGATATAGCACATAAGTCATATTCAAGCATTGCTGTGGCAGGGACTTCTTATATACAGTTTGTGGGGCTGTGGAATTATTACAGTAGCCATTACAGTAGGTTAAAATTATAGATTAGCATCTTATTATATCATAAAAACTGTGTTTGAAAAAGAGTGCAAAAGGCAATGATAGAGTACTGTGATAGTGTGCTGGGTGAAAAGTAAATACCAGTACATCTGAAAAAGAGAAGGTCTGCTTGCAGATGGCAGGTTATTTCGCTTGCTGGAAATTACAGAAGATTCTGAATAAGTTTGTGTTGACATATATTAGGATCTACTTTTTCAACAAAAGGAATGAAATACATCCACACCACTGAGACATCAGAGTAAATATTCCTCTGTGTGGCTGATGGCTTAATAGGTAAGATAGGCCCAAAATGCTTTTTTTGCTGACACGACCGTATGAATTAGTTGTCAGCAAAGACAGGAAGATCTCTGTTTACGAACAGCCATTTGCTGTCCAGAAGGAGACCAGAAATAGAAGTCGGAGACCGGCTACAATGATAAATAGGCTTTGGAAAACCTTCCATTTAAAGCAAGATTGAGAAGATTGGCACTTTTCAACTTTTTCCACTTCGAACTATATGCAGAATACTAGCCTTTTAGACGAAAGGGAATTGTGTGTTCTGCCTACCCTTTTTGACGGAAGAGTAAAGACTGTAATGAAGTCAAAAAACCTCAAATATGCAAGAAGTTGTTTTTAGATGGTGTGTCATTAGTTTATGTAATTGACTGACAAAAATATCTGAGCAATAAGATGCTGAAATTTCTACAAGAGTAGATGCTTAAATGTAATATATGCATGCAACATTTAAATTACTTCAGCATTTTTAAAGTCCTTTCTGCTATAAATTCGTGTGCTTCAAAATATAAGCAAACTAGATGGAACAATTAAAAAAACACTTTGCCAATACAGAATTGTCCACTGACCAATTTTTTGCACCTTCTGTCAAACCATCTGCTACAGGCTAATGAACAGACAGCATGCTGGATTAGATGAAGCACTCATATGAACTATTTTGATAGCTCCCGTGTTCCTTGCAGTGGGAACTCCGTGGTTAATGAAGCTTAGAGTTAAATTTTTGAGGGCAGGGGCAGGCAAAATGTTCTTGCTACGAGCTTTGGCACTGCAGGATGCTGTTGACAGAGAGGGGTGATGAACCCACATGGCTGTTTTGGAAGCATGTTTCAATGTTTTCTTATAAGCCTTCATTTAGCAGAAGAACATCTCAGTAACCTCTGTCATGTGCCCATGGGAAGTAACGACTGAATCGAGAGGAGTGCAGAGTTGTGCCTGTTTTGGGCTGGGGGGATCTGCATAATTCCAAACATCATGCATCACTCTCTAGTGCAAAGCAGCTATCAGTGCTGGAGCTAAAGCCTAGCTAGAATAAATACAAGCTCCGTTTTGGGATGTACCTGAGATCTCTGTCTCTGAGGAGGCACTGCCATCACCTCTCAGAGTTTCTTCCTGGTGCGACTCTGGACATGGTAACTCACAAATACTTTTTTCTGCCAGTGGCAGACACAGATGTGGTGTCTGAAGCTGTATACAGACTAGCAGAGGAAGTATTTATTTATTTCCAATATAGGCCCTTTTAAAGTATTCTTAAGTATGCTTCATAAGAGTATTTGTGAGGCATCCAATTTTACTTTGTAAGTTAATCATTCTTGCATTTGTCAGGGTTAAAAAAGGTTCATGAAGCCATTTGGTCCCTGTTTAATGATCCCTATGATTACTGTTGAAGTATGAGCTGCCTGTAAGCATCAGAGGTCCAGCACCAGATGTGACTGGTGTTCTGGTGTGTTACCATCAGAGTTGTCACCACTGCTGGTGGCTTTCCGGTCTCTAAACATGACCAAAGGGGAAGCACACCACTGAACACCGGCAGACTGCTCTAAGAACAGAAGAGCAATGACACAAAGGACACTCTTCCTCCAGTACAGTAGCTGTGGGTTTGCCTGCTAAAGCAGTGTTATAAGGAGTTGGACTGAATCTGTGTTGGCCTATCAAGACTCTGGAATCTTCTGCTGAATTACATTTTGTCTATTTTAGACAATAATGTGCCTTAGCATAGCTTCTGGGAGGATCTGCTCCAGGATCTTCTAAGGCACAGAAGTGAGGCTGATGAGTCGGTAGTTCCCACGGTCCTCCTTGCTACCTTTTTTAAAAATGGGTGCAGTGTTTGCCTTTTTCCAGTCTCCAGGGACTTCACCTGACTGCCAGGACTTTTCAAATATCACGGAGAGTGGCTTGGCAACTACATCAGCCAATTCCTCAGGACTCTGGGGTGCATCTCGTCAGGTCCCATAGACTTGTGTATGTTGAGGTTCCTCAGGTGCTCTTGAACCTGATCTTCTCGTACAGTGGGAGGGACTTTGCTCCTCCAGTCCCTGTGTTGTGGTCCATCCACTTGAGAGGTGTGGGAAGAGACACTGCCAGTGAAGACTGAGGCAAAGAAGTTGTTGAATACCTCAGCCTCCTCCTCCTCCTTTGTTACCAGTCTGCCAGCCTTGCTCATCAAGAGGGGTACGTTTTCTTTGACCTTCCTTTTCTGGCTGACATACCTGCAGAAGCCCTTCTTATTTTTCTGGATTATCTTAATTATCTACTTATTATCGTAATATTACCAAGTAATGATCTCCATTTCATAACTGAAAAGGCTTCTGACATCTCTGTGTACATATTTACTTTTATTCTTTTATTTGTGGGCATGACAATTAAACCCAGAAATTAAAGTTGCTGATTATAGGCATTCCGGTGACTAACTAATGTGTGATATTGTATAATGCAGTTCTGTAGGGAGTCTGCTTAATTTTTACACAAAATATAACCAAATGATCTAAGGTTGATCTGTTCAAATTTATCTTTTTTTTTTTCTCTTTCTCTGCCTCTGTATTTACCCGTTTAGATGCTTTAAAAATATTTGAGTTTCCTGTTTCCTGTTTCACCTTTGTGAGACCTGTATCCCCCTCAGTTGTCACCTGGGGACCAGGATTTGCTGCAGCATCTCAAGCAGCACTAGATGCTTGTGTGTGGACAACTGAATCAAGCCCCTACTGTCATTTGAGAGGCTGTAAAACTGTTACAGTATTTCAGAGCTACAAAATCCTATTAATTCCTGAAATAAGTCCTCAGAAATATCTTGAGGAAAAACATTAAGCTCAGAAATTTTGTAGCATTACATGCTTTTAATGAGACTAGGAGCATCATTAAATGAACTTTTAAGATACAGGTTGCTATACTGTAATTCTTTCAAATTTGTCTGTATCCTCACTGCTGCTGGAAGGAGCAATCCCACTCAACATCACTGAGTGCATTAAGCTTCAGCAGCAATTTGGGCCAGATCCAGTCTATCATGACAGGTAATCTTTCAGATCAAAAACATCTTAAAATTTGGAGTGTAGTCATATCTATTTTTGATAGTCTTGCTATTTTTAATTAAGTTTGAACTATTTTATTTCAATTTAACTTCCATTTAGTCTTAGCAGTCAGAATCAGGAGGTACTGCATCCCGTAACCATCTGGCCTTTTCTTTTTTGTTTTCAGTTTAAAAGATTTGAAAGCTGTTTGTATGTTAATGTGTATAGTGCAGATTGTGGCAGGACAGAAAGCTGGGTGGGTTGTTAATCTAGACTTTTTTTATAAAGTTTGAAAATAAATGCACTCTAGATTGTTTTATTTCACCTCACACTTCTGAATATCAGCTGTAGAATATTGCTCTACAATTTGAATGGAATAATGTCAATAGTGAGTCTTCATCATGCTACATATGATTCAGAAAGCCCTGTGGATTTTGTTCCTGGTCAGATGGAAAAATATATTAGATGGGAAAATAACCCTTTCCAGCATAGTCTTATTTAATATTCATTGTAGGTGTTTGACCACTTAAACAAAGAGATTATTGAGACTTTGTTGGTGGTCGAAGTGAAAGATAACAAATACAGCATTTTTTTACATAACAATGTCAAAATATCTGAGTTTGTTCAAGGAAAGATTTTCAAGTAGCAGTTTATTTATTTGTTGTTACTTCAAATAAACATTTTCTTCTCTAAAGAAGTGTTTTCCATATTTTTTTAATTAATCTTATCTAAGTTTTATGACAAGGCTTAACAATAAGGTCTCATTTCAGGATGCTGATAGTTTTCAGTACTTCCAGCATAAATTTGTAAGTATTCTCAGTTCCTGTGATTAGGCTTTTGTAAAAAATTCCTGCTTATTTGCTTGAATTACTTTACCATTATAGTTAATTAGGAAGTATAATATGTGTAGGCAGGCTTATACTGTTCTCCTTTTGGATCAAAATTAGAATGGGAGTCTAAAGAATTGCAAGTTCAAGCTTTGAAACCTTATTGTCTTAATTTTATGCCATAAAAAGTCAATTAATGCAAGATGCATTTTAGCCAAGCCCTATTTATGGAGTTGTTCATAGCTTCTGTTTGGAAAAGTGTCTGAAGTTTGAAGAAGAAAGCTTTCTCCTCAGTGTAGTATCCATCTGTGGATTGGTACCAAACGTCGAGAGCAGATGCGAACGGAGGGGTTGCCCTTCGTAGTCATGCAAAGAGGACAAGCATGCGCACAGGTCCTAATTTAGTTCTATTGATAAACTTCCAGCAGTGTTTCTACAAAAGAGTCATAGGAGACATTCTCACATTAGTATATGATGCTTTTGCTCCTCTGATATCCCTTGTGAAGGCTCTCTGATGGGCACTGTGATGGCTGCAAGGCGTTGGGGTAGTAGCCTCTAGAGCAGCCTGCAGCCTGCTGCAGCCATTAGCTTTGTGGGGTCTGTTTGCCAGGTGGGCTCGGCTGGCTGCAAGACCATCTCTTTGAACTCCTGTAGTCATAGCAAAGGACTGTTTTTTTTCCCCTCATAGAAAGAATTGTAAATTGTACTGCGATCTAAGAGGACTACACTTCATGACTGGGGTTGTGATCTGTTTCTGCATAGCGCAAATTGTGTAGTTTATACGTCGGGGTAAGAATTGGCTCCCGAGGTCATTTGGTGTATGTGCTAGCTAGCGTATTAATGAACAAATTTAATCAAGAGCATGAGCTTTGCCTTGTGTGTGAAAGGCAGTCAGGATCATCCAGTTCCTCAGCGAGCTCTGAGGAGATCACTGAAATTTAGTGACTTAGCGAGTGTTTGAGCAGCAGCAAAGCAGCTGAAGCAGGAGGAGTTGCAGTGTGTTCAGCTGAACTGAATGGTAAGTGCCCTCTAGTTGCTGGTGGAGCAGCTTCTGTGGGCTGAAAGAAGTGCTATGTACTGAAGGCTGGTAGTCTTCCATCTACATAAGGAGAATTATGGTTAACTGTGTGTATTGTGAGTGTGTGCATCACTGGGGCTGACTCAAAAATACAATATGGAGGTGTTGTGACCTTGTCACTGATGGATGGGAAAAAGTACTTTAAAAAGTGTAACTACATGCATTTTTCAGTGGTATTTGAAGCTACAGTTTTCTTAGGCAGGACTTCAACGTCATCCCTTACTGGGAGCTTAACACTTTTCTGTGTGCGAGCCAGAATGTCAGGGAGCAGCAGGACAAGGCTGCTCTGCAAGGGAGGCTGTGCCAGCAGCTGAGAGTGACAACAAAAAGCATAATCCCACACTACCCAAACAAGAAGAGCGGAGCAGTCTGGTGAGAGTATCCAGGGACAGCCAACAGCTCCCTTTGCTAGACAGGCCTATAGTCATGAATCAAGTCCAAGGTCAAGTCAGAGTCATCAGGGCATGTGGCCAGGCACTGGTGTTACCAGCAGCATGGCCCAGGCAGGGACGAAAGACAAGACTCTGAGCTTAAGCATATCTCACAGTCAAAAGTGGGAAACCCCCAACAAGGGTGTTCATAACTCTTTCCCGTGCAGTGGAGCTAACCTTAAGCGTGGCCAGCTGACCCTCTAGGAGGGGAGGAAGAGGTGGTGCGCAGTGCCTTGACACTGACCACTGAGCATCATCTCTTTGCCTGGAGGAGGTAGCTTCAGTCAGCTGTGCTTTCTTCTCCTGTGTTCTTGGATGTATTAATTTACAGTTGTGAGTCTGTGAAAATATTAATAAACTTCTGATCCAATTTGCTTCACAGTTTACCCTGTTATCTTCAGGTATATTGAGCTGTGTGGGAAGAAGGTGGATCCCTGTGGGACTCCACAAGTGAAAATTTTGGAGGAAAGAGCAGCACAAGGAAACCACAGTGACTTGCTCAGCTTCATCACAGGACTGACACCTGCTCAGTACAAGTCTGATAATTTCTGCTTTCAAGAGGCAATAGGAGTCCACTGATGATCCTAGCAAACCCAAAGGGAACATTCATGAAGGCTTACAGATCTACAAAGGACAGTGGGGTCTTAGCCAAGTGTAAGCCACTAACACTTTGTAGGTAATATCCATCCTACTGCAAGATCCTGAAATGTCTCATTTTTTTGAGTTTTTCTGGTATGATAATTCCTTCAGAAAAATGAATTCTGCCTTTTTTTCCATTTAACTGTGGTGAAGATGATTGATTAATGGTTAAGGGAAATACCATGCAGTTCATCATTTTGACAAAGAATGATGAGGGAACAGTATCAAGGACTTATTGAGAAGGACCATGAGCTCTCAGTGTATGTCCCTGTTTCAGTGCTGGTAATAATTATAGTTAGATTTTTACATATTAAAGAAACCTTAGAAATTGCTGCCAGGATGATAATTAATTATATGCTCAAAAGCACAACTTGAATCAGTGCTCCCTAGAGACCCAGTAGAGATACCACAAGTTGAACACCTTTGTGAAAAAGCAAGTGTAAGAGTGGGGAAATAGGAAATGTTTGCTAAGGGAAGGAATGGTGCAGCATTAAGGTGTTAAAGATGTCTCTTTTGGATTAACAAGCTATATAAGCAGTCCTCACAAACCATAAGGGGAAAGGAAGTATGATTGCGTGATAGAACAGCAAAAGGAAGGTGAGAATTAACAGGATCAAGCATATTGGAGAAATACATGAAAAAGGGGTGAAAAAAGGCAAATTACAAAGGAGAGAGCAGAAGAAACCCTCTGGGAAGGACAAATAGCTGCAGCAAAAGCTGCTAGAAAAAGATAAATTTATTTTGAGAAGATGGAAAATGGCATGTATAACAGTACTGAGAACATGAAGAAGGGAAAAGAAAGCATTGAAATGTAAATTGTATCTTCTGTAAATTGTATAGTACTGAGAAGACTGTCAGATGTGAATAGATTTTTAAATTAAGCTACTTGCTGAAAAGAACTGATTTGGTTCTAAAGCTTAATAGTGATTTTAAAATTTATAGGTTTTGAAAGGTGGACCATTTCCCAATTTGTATAAGGAGCATAGGGCAGGTATTGCAGCAGGACATCAAATTTACTCCTTTTTCACTTGGAATTTTGCTGGTGGAAGTTCAAAGATGCCTGTTTACAATTAGCAAGTAAAAGAGGAACTAGCTACTTCTTAGAAAAGTTACCATCTCAATATTGCTAAGCAAGTGAAAGTTTATTGATATCCTGGAAACTGTCTATGGTTCACGGTGTAATAAGATAGACATGGTTCATGTCTACGTTCATGGTGTAATAAGTAGAATATCAAGTAATCCAACAGCTAAATCTAATATTAGTTTACAGATTCACTGATTAAAGTTAGGAAGTGAAGAATGGTGTTGCCATGGTGAAGTGTATACGATAAAGCACAAGAAGAACGAGTTAGTGAATAATTGATAAATGTCTAAGATTAGAAACGATCATTTACAGTGTGCTCTTTGATATTCATGCATGCTTTTTACTTCAAAAAACCTCAGAGAAACACATTAGCATAGACTTCGACAGGTTTTTGCATTAACTTTTAAGCAAAGTACCAATGGCTTATGTGTGCAAGAACACACAAATATACAGTTACTGCAGTGCTAAGATTGAGAATTCAGAAATAAACCAAAAAGGTCAAAAATGGAAGGCTTTTAGCATGGGATGTATTTGTCCAGGCTGCATGTGTTTCTGTATTTCTTGAAACTATAACAGAAATAAATAAGAATGTGGGTCATAAGATTCAGCAAGACAAGTTGTAACCTGGTGCCTATGTGTTTATCTCCTTCTGGTTTTAGTCATTTAGTTTTTAAAGCTTTAGGTTAGAAGTAATTTATTAAGGTGTCCTATGCCATCTTGAATTAAAGAACAGTACATGTAAGTGTCCTGATAAAGCTTAAAGACATGCTTTTTCAAAACGGATGAAAATTTGACTGCTGTTGCGAAGATATTCCTGATGTAAAGTAATGGAAAGCTGTTTTCTGGGATAAACATTGTGGATCTGCTGGAGAAAAAAACTGCAGGCATCATGCCTTTATAAACAGTTTTGCTTAATAAATGTGTCATTCATTTTTATAAATGTATGATGGAAATCAGTCAACATACACAATAGTTCTAAATACAGTCCAGCTGCCCTGTAGCAAACTTGACTTGTCATAAATTCTTTTTTTGCAATCCCAGTAGCAAGAGCTATTTTTCATTATTAATTAGGCCCATTAAAATAAGTAAAATACATGCAGTTGTCTCGCATACAACAATCCTAAGGTTGAGAGTATTGTTTCTGCTTACAAGTGGAAGGAAATCATTTCAGGGAAAAAAATTACTGATATGAAGTAATCTCAGTATAATTATTGTGTGCTTAATTTCAGATTTTTTTTTTTTTTCACTCTTTTAAGGCCTCAAGCTTGCAAACTGTCTTATAGTAAATGCCACATTAAAACAAACATCTCTTCATGTTCTCTAGTGTAGGTTAAGTTATAACCAGGTTATGGCTGTATATTTAGAACTTTAAAAAGAACAGATCAGAATGATGCAAAACTAATTCAATAGTTACTGTGAATTAGTGATGGCAAATCTCAAGGGACAGAATTGAGATATGCCTTAAAAAAGGATGGCAAATATCACAATCAGGTTCAATTCTAGATAATTTATTGCCTAGAATAAGTAGGCAGTAGCATACTGTATTGGGTTTGCGTGGCAAGGTTTTGGTAGCAGGGGCTGCAGGGGTGGCTTCTGTGGGAAGCTGCTAGAAGCTTCCCCTGGGTCTGACAGAGCCAACGCCAGCCGGCTCCAAGATGGACCCACCGCTGGCCAAGGCTGAGCCCATCAGCGAGGGTGGTAGCACCTCTGGGGGAACAGAGTTAAGAAGGGGGTGCAGGGGAATGGCAACAGCAATTGCAGCCGGAGAGAGGAGTGAGAACATGTGAGAGGAACAGCCCTGCAGATCCCCAGGTTGGTGCAGCAGGAGGGGCAGGAGGGGCTCCAGGCGCCGTTGCCCT
>NW_010529880.1:15827-20633 GCF_000687285.1 Phaethon lepturus
GGCCCGATGCTGGAGCAGCCTGTTCCTGAAGGACAGCACCCGTGGAAGGGACCCAGGCTGGAGCAGTTTTTGAAGCCTGTGGGAAGGACTCAGGTTGGAGTAGTCCGTGGAGGACTGTCTCCCATGGGAGGGCCCCCACGCTGGATCAGGGGCAGAGTGTGAGGAGTCCTCCCCCGGAGCAGGAAGGAGCAGCAGAGACAAGGTGTGATGAACTGACCACAACCCCCATTCCCCATCCCCCTGTGCCGCTCAGCGGGGAGGAGGTAGAAAATCAGGAGTGAAGTTGAGCCCAGGAAGAAGGGAGGGATGGGGGGAAGGTATCTTAGGATTCGGTTTTAGTTCTCATTACCCTACTCTGATTTGATAGTTAATAAATCAAATTAATTTCCCCAAGTCAAGTCCGTTTTGCCTGTGACAGTAACTGGTGAGTGATCTCTCCCTGTCCTTATCTAGATCCACAAGTGTCTCATTATATTTTCTTTCCCCTGTCCAACTAAGGAGGGGAGTGATAGAGCAGCTTTGGTGGGCACCTGGTGTCCAGCCACGGTCAATCCACTACACATACAGCACATAACGAAAAGTTCATATTTTTATTACATGATGAGGCACTTGATTTCCTTTGTTAAATTCTAAAGCTGCACAGGCTTCCTGCACATTTTTCTGCTTAAAAGTAGGCAAACTGCCACTAATGATTATAAATTAATCAAGACATGCAAGCTGAGAGGAAAAGGAGAGGAGTTGTCTTTCTTAAACATGGTAGGGACAGACAATCATAGAGGTACTAGATGCATATAAAAGTGATCAGCATTTTTGTCAGCTGGTTTGTAGTACGCCTAAATATTCCTGTTTCCCACGGATAGACATATTTAAAGATTGGGTTTTCAGTCTTGGTTTTTGTTGTCTGTCCCAGAACTGAATCAAATGTAGAACTTGCATTGGTGTTCTATACAGAGCAACTATGGTGTGTGTAGAAGAAACTGTATTAAAAACGTGTACATTTTTCATACTTCTATTATATGCACAATGCTTTAACCAAGGATTCGTACTGAACAGGAAAGAGGCTTTGTGTTTTGTCTGAAGCAATGATCCATGTATATGTAATAGCAATACTTTGTGGTGTACTCTTCAAAAAGATCTTGATGTAGTTGCTTGGTGGAATGGTTGTGTTTCTTCCCGCATTCTTCAGTCAACGTTACGTTAGATATTAGAAAACAGCCTTAGTAATTGCAAAAAAGGGTAATATTTTCCAGTACATTGAAGGTCTCGGATATACATTTCATTGGGGAACATGAACTTGATACATGTACCTTTGAGAAAAGACTTGTGAAGTTTCTTTTTGAGAGAGGGGATTCTAGCTGGGCAGTTAAAATAGAAGTGAAAATGATAGAGATCAAAAGCTAATAACCATAATTATCCAAAGAAAAAAAAAGGAGAGCACAATAGGAAGTCATATCTCTCTTCATCCTTGTCTTATCTTTTAGCATGGCCGCATCATTAACGGGAGACTCTTCAGTGGCTGTTGTCTGGTCCTTGCCTTCCTATTAGTTCCTTTGAAATGAAAGTTAGAGAGCTGGGAAGGTTTCCCTCTGGACATTGGACTCAGCAGCTCCTCGGTGCCGCACCAAGCCAGGGCCATGGCCTTGGCAGCAGAGGTGCACTTTCTGTGACGGGTCCTACACTATGTTGTGACGCTCTGCTGAGAGGAGCGGACATGGGCTGGGTTTTGAGGTCTACTGGTCAGTTAAAATTGTGTTACGAAATTATACGCAGAGAAAGAAAGCTGTTATTGCATAAACACACTGCAGACACGATTATTTTTCTTAATTAGCTTTTCAGAAATTTTGAACTAACATCTTAGAAAAACTGGCATCATCGAAGCCTGTCTGTTTATATGCATACGCCTCCAACAAAGGCAAAGGGGGTATCTTCTTTTTCATGGATTAGTGAAGGGTTAAGCTTGTATTTCAGCTACCTGGTATTTGCTGTTTTTCTGTTATATTCCCATGGACTTTATTTTTTTTTCTATGCCTTATTTGCCATATAGGTTGCTAAGCATCAGTAAATGAATTCTGTATGTTACTATCTATAATTTGTATACAGGAGAACATTAACATTGAAGTTGCATGCATCTGTTAAAATTTGTTTACATTATTTCTTTATAAGTGGTTCCTTGCAGAAAAACAGATAGATAGTGCTGAGTCTTACAAAGCACATATATTCTCAAGTTTCTCTCTCAAAACTTGAAACTGTATTACATATTTTTTCCACCTGTTTTTTTTTAATAGAGTGATAGGCACTGTCAGAGGCTTCAATGCCAGAGATGAACAGATCTGGATCTTCCTCTGAGCACAGTGGAGAAGAAGAATGCATCAAGGGCTCTGCTCACTATTAATGCTTTTGAGAAAAGGATGTTTAGTTGTGATAGATGTTCATCTTGCTTTGTTAGCATAAGTTTTGAATAAAGTGTTCTCTGCTTAATTATGAAGCAGTTCGCGGGCAGCATGATTAACAGTGGTTTATTGTATGACTGAAGAAAGCAACAGTGATTGCAAGTATAAAGGCGTCCTTACAGATGCTTTCTGAATTGTTTAGTTTTCCTAAATGAAGTAATCTTGTAATGAATTTTGCAACTGAAGATCTTTTTTTTTTTTTAATTTATCTATTGTTTTGGAAGTCTTCATGATTCTGATTCCTGTTTCATTTTTGAGATTGTCATATACATGACAGCTAGAAAGTGCAATCACTAAAGGTATTATTCAGAACATTATTATTAACAAGTTTGGGCACCTGGAGTTTGGTTTTATATTTTTTTGGCAGATTACCCATATTCAGAAACTTCAGCTCTTAATAGTTCAGATTTTTCATTTCACATTGGGATTGATATTTCTTTTTTGTCTTTTTTTTGCATTAAATATTTTAGTAAGTAACTGGGCAGCAAACTGATTGGTATTCCCAACTAAAAAAATTACTTACATGTTACTTCTGTTAGTCTTTCTTCTTCCTTATTCATTCTGAAGGCCTTTATGTATGAAGGCATAACAGATGGATAAGTGAACTCTAAGCCAAGGGGAGGCCTTGCTTGGTCGTTATTTAGATTTATTATTCAATTTCTACTCTTTTTTATCTAAAATAATAAATATTTTTTTAGGATGGAAAAATAAAAAAGTAATGCTGCACTACAGAATTTCCCTACCAATTAGACAAAGGAAATTTAAACTAAATTAAAGAGAGGGCTAATTATATAACATGAAGGGAAGGTACTGGCTGCAGTGGGTGTTTTGTTTGTTTTTTTCCATAAGCTGCTTAGCTGAGGAAAAAATTTATGCAGATAATGACAGGAAAAGGGTCTCTGGAAAATAATTTCTATTCCACCTTTTTTGATACTTGTCTTTCAAATTGTTCCTCCTGCTCATTCCTGCAAGAAAAGCTGGAAAAGTTCAGGTGTAAATCTCGTTTGGGATGCTTTGTACAGATTGCATAAGAGTGTCATCCAGAGTTTATTTATTGAAATTTGCAGTGTCTGGGTCACTGAGGTTGCTTGCATATCTGATTAATCAAAACAGAGTGGGGAGTGAGATCAGAAAAAGTAGAACTATTTAATGAAATGCCAGTTTAGTGATCAAATTTAATTAAATGTAGCTAAACAAAACTAGTAGTTCCTATCTGAAAACTATTGCCTCCAGCCACATCAAAGAAGCCTACTAAAATAAATATCAGATATTTGGTCCCAATTAAATATCTTTGTTTTTTTTAATAAGAGGATTGTTTTTTATATTTCTTCCAAAGGGACTTCCACTCTTATTGTAGTCACCAAATCAACACTTGATGCACCATTAGAGATACTAGCAGTAGGACAGCAAGCCACAGAACTCTTCTGAGAATACAGAGCTGTTCTGGTGCTGGCAAGTGCAACACCCCACCACCATATGCCTTACTTTTTAGTCATGTGTAGAAAACTCCTTATGTTTTAAGCCACAGAATCATAGAACAATTTGGGTTGGAAGGGACCTTTTAAGGTCACCTAGCCTAATCCCCCTGCAGTGAGCAGGGACATCTTCAACTCGATCAGGTTTCTCAGAGCCCCGTCCAACTTGACCTTGAATGTTACCAGGGACGGGGCATCTACCACCTCTCCAGGCAACCTGTGCCAGTGGTTCACCACCCTCATTGTCAAAAATTTCTTCCTTACATCCAGTCTAAATCACTTTTAGTTTAAAACCATTACCCCTTGTCCTATGGCAACAGGCCCTGCTAAAAAGTCTCTCCCCATCTTTCTTATAAGCCCCTTTTTAGTACTGGAAGGCTGCAGTAAGGTTTCCCCCCTGGAGCCTTCTCTTCTCCAGGCTGAACAACCCCAACTCTCTCAGCCTCTTGCCATAGGAGAGGTGTTCCATCTCTCGGATCATTTTTGTGGCCTCCTCTGGACACTCTCCAACAGGTCTATGTCTTTCCTGTGCTGAGGACTCCAGAGCTGGACACAGGACTCCAGCTGGGGTCTCCCCAGAGTGGAGTAGAAGGGCAGAATCACCTCCCTTGACCTGCTGGACACGCTTCTGTAGATGCAGCCCAGGATACGGTTGGCCTTCCGGGCTGCGAGCACACACTGCCAGCTCATGTCCAGCTTCTCGTCCACCAGTACCCCCAAATCCTTCTCAGCAGGGCTGCTCTCAGTCCCTTCATCCCCTAGCCTGTATTGATACTCGGCCTTGCCCCGACCTAGGTCCAGGACCCTGCACGTGGCTTTGCTGAGCCTCATGAGGTTCACACGGGCCCACTCCTCAACCTTGTCCAAGTCCCTCTGGATGG
>NW_010529881.1:0-14869 GCF_000687285.1 Phaethon lepturus
GAGTGAAGTTAAGCCTGGGAAGAAGGGAGGGATGGGGAGAAAGTGTTTTTAAGATTTTGTTTTATTTCTCATTATTCTACTCTGATTTCCTTGGTAATAAATTAATTACCCCAAGCTGAGTCTGTTTTGCCCATGACGCTAACTGGGGAATGATCTGGCAGTCAGGTGAAGTCCCTGGTGACTGGAAAAAGGGAAACATTGCACCTATTTTTAAAAAAGGTAGGAAGGAGGACCCTGGGAACTACCAACCTGTCAGACTCACCCCTGTGCCTGGAAAGATCATGGAACAGATCCTCCTAAAAGCTCTGCTAAGGCACATGGAGGACAGGGAGGTGATTCGAGACAGTCAGCACAACTTCAGCAGGGGCAAGTCCTGCCTGACCAACATAGTGGCCTTCTCAGATGGAGTGACCACATCAGTGGACAAGGGAAGAGCTACTGATGTCATCTATCTGGACTTCTGTAAGGCCTTTGACACAGTCCGCCATAGCATCCTTCTCTCTAAATTGGAGAGAGATGGATTTGATGGGTGGAGTGTTTGGTGGATTAGGAATTGGCTGCATGCTCGCATCCGGAGGATACTGGTCAACAGCTCAAATGTCCAGGTGGAGATCAATGATGAGTGGTGTCCCTCCAGGGCCTGTACTGGGACCAGTACTGTTTAGTATGTTCATCAGTGACGCAGACAGTGCGATCAAGTGCACCCTCAGCAAGTTGGCAGACTGCACCAATCTGAGTGGTGCTGTTGCTTCCCCTGAGGGACAGGATGCCATCCAGAGGGACCTGGAGAAGCTCAAGGAATGGGCCTGTATGAACCTTATGAGGCTCAACAAGGCCAAGTGCAGGGTCCTGTCCCTGGGTCAGGGCAACCCCTGGTATCAGTACAGACCGGGGGATGGAGGGACGGAGAGCAGCCCTGCAGAGAAGGACTTGGGGGTCCTGGTGGATGAAAAGCTGGACATGAGACGGCAATGGGGACTCATAGCCCAGAGCCAACCGTGTCCTGGGCTGCATCCAAAGTCGTGTGGCCAGCAGGTCAAGGGAAGTGATTCTGCCCCTCTACTCCACTCTGGGGAGAGCCCCCCTGCAGTGCTGCATCCAGCTCTGGAGCCCTCAGCACAGGAAAGACATGGGCCTGTTGGAGAGGGTCCAGAGGAGGGCCACAAAAATGATCATAGATATGGAACACCTCTCCTGTGAGGACAGGCTGGGAGAATTGGGGTTGTTCAGCCTGGAGAAGAGAAGACTTCAGGGAGACCTTATTGCAGCCTGCCATACTTAAAGGGGGCTTATAAGAAAGACGGGGACAGACTTTTTAGCAGGGCCTGTAGCGAAAGGACAAGGGGTGATGGTTTTAAACTAAAAGAGGGGAGATTTCAACTTGACATAAGGAAGAACTTTTTCACAGTGAGGGTTGTGAAACCCTGGCCCAGGTTGCCCAGAGAGGTGGTACATGCCCCATCCCTGGCAACATTCCAGGTCAGGTTGGACGGGGCTCTGAGTAACCTGATGTAGTTGAAGATGTCCCTGCTCACTGCAGGGGGGTTGGACTATATGACCTTTAACGGTCTCTTCCAACCCAAACTGTTCTATGATTTTATGTTTCTATGATCTCTCCCTGGCCTTATCTCAATCCATAAGCTTCTCATTATGCTGTCCAGATGAGAAGGGGAGTGGAAGAATGGCTTTGGTGGGCATCTCGTGTCCAGCCAGGGTCAACCCACATCAGTGGACATGTAAGCAGAAGCTGGTAGTTAGCAGGGGATACTGCATTTTTCATTTCTGCTCACTCCACTCACAGCAGGGGGAAGATTTAGGCTAGTGCTGTAATGTCACACACACCTACACAACCCAGTCCACACCCTGGAACGTCTGGACAGCATGGGTCCAACTGCAGCTGCAGACCTTTACTTCTCATACAGTCTTGTTGAAATGGCCATGATCTGCATGTGCTCAGGACTTTGGGAAATCAGTCTCCTTATTCTGACAGCTGGGACTAAGGTATTTGAAGCTGAAGTTAAAATCTTGAATTATGGTTTAGATCCTTAAAGAAATTGGCTGAAAAGCCATTGCTACTGTTGACAAACAGGTAATTTATTTATATCTTCAGTCTGGGTTTAGAAGTCTAATATTAGTTGCTCGTTTTTTGCAAATCATTGTCTTGGTCTAAATAAGGAACAGTGTACCTATTTAGATGTGGAAGCTGGAAAAGTTAGCTTATGTGAGTTACCTGTCATCACAGAGTGCCGATAAGAAGCCCAGGACTGGAGTTCTGCAAATTGCCTTCTTTCCTGCAATATTGCACATCCCTACAAGAAGCTTCCCAAGAGTTACGTTGTTCAGTAAAGCTTGGCAGTCGTGTGGGAAGTCTGGAGACTCCACAATTTGTGAAGCGGTTGTGCCTACAAGGGCAGGTCTGCTGTAGGTTTCCTAAAACTCAGAGTGGACTCTGGAGGAGCTATTAAAGTAGTAACATTAGGAATGAGAGTCTGCAAAATTGTATGAAATGGTGTAATTCCTCTTAAGATACCCCAAACTTTATGAACAAATTTTAAATATGTTTTCATGAAACATTCCTTTAGGTCAATGACTGCAAACACTGTCATGTCCAAAACCTTCTCTCACCTACAAAATAAAACCCATACTGTAAAAACAAGACCTCTATGAAGCAAAACTTGTACTAAGGATCTGTAAAATCCTACAAAATATAAATAAATTGGCATAACAGCATTCAGAAAAATGTTGCATACATGCTTAGCATTACTTGACATAACTTTCAAGTGATAATAGATTTTTTCATGTTTCTGTCTTTGATTATTCAACAGGTACCACCTTCTGTAGAGCACTTGTTTTCTGAAAATTAAGTTATCTGAAATTGAACTAATTGGGAACTAATATAACTCTGTTTCACCTGCTGCTGAGTAACTTATACTCTCTAGTATACCTACATCCAAAATGCTCCTATGGGTTAGGAGAGGGAATCAGCACAAGTTTACAGGTGGAAAACACAGTCACAGAGGGACAAAACATCTTCCCTGCCATCACATGAGCAGCCCGTGTTAGAAAAGGGATATGAAGTGGGATCCCTGATACTGGGCTGTTGTTAGACCACTCAACTGTCCTTCCTTTGTTCTGTTTTGAAACTCTTCTTGCTATCATTGTTGTTTTAAGATACCAAGTAGCACACTGGAAAGGGAGATGTGACAGAATGACACATATTCTCTGGATCCTGCTCTACTCAGCAGGGACTTGTGTGAAGTCTCCTCACTCACTCCACCTGGAGTATTTTGGGATCAAAGACAGCTAGGTGTGATGTTAGCACTGTCCTCAGTACTGCTGATAACAGGCAGCTATGTTTTACCTTCACCAGCCCAATGGACCATTTGACCTCCCAGGACCCACTGGCTCACAGACATCGTTTTGTTAAATTTTTCTGGTACAGTAAATGATGATGCACCGGTGCAAGTCCTTGATGTTTCAGGTGTGATCTTTATGCCAGCTGACAAAAGCAGGCAGAGTACTGTGAGGATGGGTATTTAAAGGCTTTTCTGGGAGTTATTTGGGTGCTGGTCTGTTTGTTACATTCTCCATTCACAACGACCTGAGCTATTTCCTGCATATGCAGAATCTGCAGTGGAAGCAAACCCATTCATTTCTAGACGTTTAAACTGAATCGTTTCTCTCCCCTGTTGAATGACAGCATGTATAATGGATCTCCACATGCCGAAGGGCTTTTCAGTAGCAGAGCTTCAGGCATCACATGGAGAATTAAGGCACACTGAAGGATTGGTGTTTATTTTTGAATTGAACTAAAAAACCTCCACTCTGGGGACAAGCTTTCAACCAGATAAGCTAAAGGATTTGATCTGTGAACTTCCTTTCTTACGTATTTCTGTCCTCCCTTTTTAACCGCAGCAGTCAGTTGATACACGTGATGGTGGGAAGGAACACATCCGAGTTGTGTAACATCTGCTTATCACTACAGATTATCTTATAGTAATGAGATTAAAGCTTTTCCTTATGTAGGAAGAGCTTGGGATTTAGGGTTGGTTTTTGTTTGGTTGGTTTGCTGTTGTTGTTGGGAGTTTTTTTATGTAATGTGCGATGAATCTGGTTTCATTGAGCAAGGAGAGGAAACTTCACAAGTGTGACTAAGAAAACAGGGATCTTTAAAAGAAAGAAACAGATTTTTAAAAGATTCCTTTCAACAATGATGTATCTATAATGATGTATACTATAATCCCAGTATTGCCTCCTTGTGGTTATGCTCACAATAGGACTGAAATGAGGGAGCATTTTGGAGCCATACAGCCAAGTGATTTGCATAAAATAGTGCTTTGGATCTCAAGCCCTGCAGAGCTTTGGGGTACCACAACAATGTCCTGCTTTCTCCTACTGACAGATTCACTTTATGCTTAAAGCCCACCTGGTTGTCAGGGTATCTAAGTGCATCCCATGTGCAATATGCTTGGCCCATTTTGCTCTTCCCTATTTCTGCTATATGCATACCAAGAGAAAACCTCAGGGCTCCTGAAGCTGCTTTAAATCAGTCTGGATTCATCGGTTGTAGAATGAGAGGGGCGGAGGACCGAGATGGTAAAGGAACCTCAGCTCAATCCCTTCTCTTGACGTAGTTGTCAAGCTGGTGAACAAGGTTTCAAAATGGCATCAGATTTCCTTAAGGCTCTATTGCAAATCTCACTTTCTTCCTATAAATCAAGGGTTTATTGTCCTGCAATGAGCAGACACCTAAAATCAAAGTGAAGTAAAAATAGCAGAAATACATCTCTGAGGACCATCCAGTCTGGGCACTAAGATAAGGGTTGTTGTATTCCTGTTTATGGGGGACACCAGGTTTCCTAGATCTGAGGACATTCCATGCTAATTTGTCACTGAAGGGTGGCTGTCAGGAGGATGGAGCCAGTCTCTTTTCAGTAGTGCCCAGTGGTAGGACGAGGGGCAATGGGCACAAACTGCAGCACAGGAAGTTCCACCTCAACATAAGGAAAAACTTCTTTTCTGTGAGGGTGATGGAGCACTGAAACAGGCTGCCCAGAGAGGTTGTGGAGTCTCCTTCTCTGGAGACCTTCCAAACCCGACTGGATGCGTTCCTGTGCAACCTGCCCTGGGTGATCCTGCCTTGGCAGGGGGGTTGGACCAGATAATCTTCAGGGGTCCCTTCCAAACCCTACCATTCTGTGATTCTGTGATACAGCGCATGCCATAAATTTAGTAAAATAGTCATAAAGTACAGTCTTGTCTCTGCTCTTCCATTACTGTGCAGTTTATATCAGAAGGATCGGCAAGCTGAGATTGGGAAGGAAAGTATTTAAATTACATGAAGGTTGTGGTTTCTAAATAAAGACTGGTGGTCCCTTTCATAATACCACTATTGTAATACTTTGATCCTGAGAGCTTGAAGCAGTCATTCTTTGTATGGGTCTCTCACTGACTGCAAAGGGAATTTTGGGCACAGAGCAATTACCTACACAAGACTGGGCCAATTACTTAATTAAATTTTAAGCAGGAGTATATACATAGCAAATGGACATTTTGAGAAGGTACTGAGTAGTGTGTGCAGGTAACAGACTGCAGCTTGTCTCGCACATTAGCCTGGGATGGGTTTTAAGTGTCTTAATGTTAGGACTCCAATCGGATTTAGGTGGTGTGTAAAATTTCTCCAAGCCTTCTTAACTTGGCTGAATTTTCCTCAGATGAATGCAGCAGAGAATGATCCAATCACATAATCTCTCTTGTCTGAAACTAGCGTGAAAACAATGG
Organism: Phaethon lepturus; assembly: GCF_000687285.1. Lineage (NCBI taxonomy): Eukaryota > Metazoa > Chordata > Aves > Phaethontiformes > Phaethontidae > Phaethon > Phaethon lepturus. The sequence continues at coordinate 5,782 of NW_010529881.1, forward strand.
CCATAGCTAGAAAGAAACGTTGTCTAGGTAGGTTGTTCTATAGGCTTGGAAGGATGGATGGATGGGTTTTAGTTGGGTACTCACTTTTTAAAGGCAGCTAAAAGGCTTTTCAACCAAGATCTTTTAAAAATGATAATTTGTTCGTACTGTATTGTTTACATTTTCTTCCTTTCCATTCCCATACCTCACTTTGCATTGGAACTTTCATTCTGTCTCATTGCTAATTTTCAGGACAAGTGTTTATTTAAGTTTATTTTATTTCATTTTGCATTTACAGAGCTGTAGGCAGCCTTAACTGTTTTCCTGGAACAGAGCAAGACACAGAAAGGGCAAGAGGAGTATAGTTTGTTTTTTTTTTTACAATGATACTAAGCTCTTAAAAGGTACTTAAAAAAAAAAAATCCCACCAATATCAGTGAACAGGAATTACCAATGCAGATTTGGTTAGATGAGATGAGAGGAGCTGTGAAGCAAAATAGCTCATGTTCTCTGTTTTTCAGAGGAAAAACAAGTTAATACTATCATTTAATAGAATACCTTTATGATAATAAGGTCTAGAAGTCTGAGATACAGTCAAGAATATTGCTCTTGACTGTCCCATAAAATGTATAGTCTGTACAAGAAACAGAGAGTGGGAATGGAAAAGGCACCTTAGGGAACAGGACTTACTCATTTTGGCAGAAGCGGGGACAGAGCCCATCTCCTGATGCTACCCATGAGCCTGCCATAACCTATACAGCAGTAGAAAGTTAAACAGCAAAGCCCTGTTTACAACAAGATGCTTATATTATTGATGAAAACATGGAACTTTTCCCAACCATGACATAAAGTTTCTCTGAACAAGGGCAAGAAATGAACTCCAGGTTTGCCACATCTGACATTTAGCAGTTCCTTTATTTAGCACCTCAGAAGTCTTGCTTTTGAAACTGAGCAAGATCCACAGTATTCTGAACATAATCTAGGCCCATTTAAGGGTATTTTCTATTGACACAAGCAAAATCATCATTGGTTTAGTTGTCTATGCTTTATAGAAAAGTACCTTGTTAAATTAGGCTGAATTTTGGCAGAAATGACGATACTTGCCCTGCCCTATAAAGCACAGGTCAGCACAGGTCACGCTCATCAGAAATGTCTGTCACTCAGCATGTCAGAGGAAAAGGGAAGGACCCACACCTGAGCCTCAGTTAGGAGCTTCTCCAAGCTAACATAAATTTTCTGGTATTTTCCATGTGTTGTGGAGGTCCTAACTCTCCTTTAAATTAGTGACTGCAGTGGGCAGTCTGGTGCTGCTCAGTGCTTAGAAAGGACACTCAGTATTTGGGACAGAGTGGGAGAATGAATGGTAATGCTGTTTGAGATGCACCAGTGACAGTCAGGGAAGAGATAAGCCCTTATTCCTCAGTTGTCAGGTTCATCTAGACTCCAGGTATGGAGACTAAATTTGACCTTTATTTTAGATTAGGCGAGGGTAAGCCAAAATATGGAGCGCAGTTCTTAGGATTATGGTTATGAGGAGCACACTTGAAGGGACACCAAACTTGCACTCTTGTCAAACTCCCAAACATCACATAAAAACCTATCAATGATCAAAGTCAGGTTGGACGGGGCTCTGAGCAATCTGATCTAGTTGAAGATGTCCTTGCTAACTGCAGGTGGGTTCTACTAGATGACCTTTAAAAGTCCCTTCCAACACAAAGATTCTATGATTCTATGATTAATACAATATATGATAGTGATCCCCACATCTGTTTGCTTTCTTTAAGGGTGTCCCAATGGCTGAAGAAAAGCCCAAGTATAACTTCAATTTCAGTGAAGTCACCATTGTGAACCTGCAGCCTGAGAAAAATCCCATTCTCTCCTTGCCAGGAGGGAAGCCAGAAAGTGAACATAGAAACCTTGGTTTCCATCCTCCTTCTCCAAGGATTTCAGAGAAGAGGCTATCCCAGGGAGAGAAAAAAATGTGGCCAGAAAAGGTGAAAACAGAGGGGCCTTTGTCTCCCAGCCTGCATCGTGCAAATGAGTTTGGTAGCACAGAGAACATCACCCTGAAGAGGCCAGTGAAGTTGGCCCCTCTGGAGATCCCTGTGGGAGTAAAAGAAGCCCAGCTCCAAAAGATTATGAGTATCCAGAGAGAAGCCCAAATGGCTGCTCAGAAGCTGACAGCTGTCAACTCCATCAGCAATGAACCCCATGTGAAAAGGGTAAAGAATCAGGCTCAGGGGGAGCTGGAAAACCTTCAAAAGATGAAGCTGGGTGAGAAGGCTGCTCTGGAGAATAAAGATGATTCCCTACCCCCTAAAAGTAGCAAACCTCTTGGAGAAATTCAAATTATTTTGCCTTCAGAGACAACCTCTAAGTTGACTAAACAACCAGGTGTTGAAGAGGCTCCCAAGATACTCCGTAAGCCATTAATCCCCACTCTCCAGGTATCTGACATGCATGAAGAGTCTAACAGCCCTGACAGCATCTCTGATCCTTGTCAGAATGTTTCTCGGCGCCGATTCAAAGTAAAGCACATGAAAGAGCAGCAGGAAGACCATGGGAAAGCCAAACCCTTAAAAGTCACAGATCCAAGTGTGGGAGAAGGCAAGCAGAATTCTGCAGGTCAACGAACACAAAAAACCCTCAGGGATGCAAGCAAGCTCATCGAAAACCTGGCCAAAAAGCAGAAGGAACGAGGAGCAAAGCAAGGGGAAATGGATGAAGCCTGTTTTGTGAGGAGGCAGTCTACTCGAAGGATGGCCTTGGGAGACATCATTCAGCTGGATGAAGACTAATTATCACGCACCATGTAATACACAGTGGTTTAGACACAACAGCTACCCAGTAAGATGTTTCAGTCTACCTGTATAGATAGAAGTCTTCGGAAGAATGTCTGGAGTCATTAGAAGACACAAATTGAAAATAAGTTAATATTGTTGAACACCTCTGTCATTTCTGAGATGCTCAAACAAGTAGTTCATAGGGCAAATATCCTCCTACCCTGCTCAACACTAGAAAGGCCCCAGCTACAGTCCTGAGTCCAGCACGGAGTACAACTTCTCAAGACACACGTGGACTATGAAGGAAAAATCTGGATGTGGACTGGGTGGAGGGGCCAAGAGAAAAACGGGAACCTAAAAAACACTGTGCCTGGGGCAAGACAAAAAGAAATAACACCATTTGCTCCTGAGAATACAGTCCTTCCACTTTCAGCTGTGGCAAGTTTGTTTCAGAAAAACAAGACTAAAAAGTTCTTCTCATATCTATTGTTGGCAGAACAAAAAGTAATTAGCTTAAGAGTTAGCAAGAGACTCTAACTAGCAAGTTAGAAAAGGAGAAATACTTTTAAGGACAATAAACACTGAAGAATGCTGTTTACAGAGATGAGAATCTCTGTCACTGAAATTTTAAATAATACATTAGACAAACACCTGCCAAGGATGATTTCAGAAAAGTTAATCCTTCATTCAGACGTGAGAAGGTCCAGATGTTCTGTAATGTCCTTCAACCTTTACTTTCTTATATTGTATTGGTCTATCTTTTCGGTTGTCTACTTGCAGGGCTACTAACCAAGCCATATAGTGCAAAAATGTACAATAAAAGTAACTTTTCACTTTGCACTGATTCTTCTTCATTGTCTTATAGCTAGTGTCAAGGTATTCACTGAATCTTTCAGAAGGTAGCATCTAATAGATGACTGCTTCTCCTTGATTTCTTCATACCTACTTCTGTTTGTTCTTTCACAATTTCTTGGTAAAAAGAGGAACAACTAATCGTTATATTTTTGTTGTCTTGTCTCAAACAACTCTATCTTGCACTTTTTAGCTGTTCACCTTTGGTCACCTTTTAAGATCATCAACATTTTTTTTAATATTATTTTTAGGTAAAATATGAAATAAATTAAGCATGCATGGTCTCAGCTTAGTCCCAGAATTCTTTTTAGGGAGAAAAAAATATTCTGTGTTTTTTTAAACAGCTATTATGACAAGCTGACAGAGAAGCTAGCGCAGTTCAAATGCTATTAATAATATAAACACGTAATGAGATTTGTCTTGCAAGTGGCTTTTACAGCAAAAATTAGGATGTTCCCTGTCTTCTGGTAGTTCACTTGTTTGGTTGCTTGATTTGTTTTTTAGTGAAGGTGGTCTTTTCTGCTTATCAAACGATCTTAGAAGCTGGGACTTAAAGAAACAATGGTGAGACTTGCCATAAAATTACAAGAGTTGGCAAAAATACATGGATGCCTTTGGAAAAACAAAAGGTGGTTAGAAACATCATTAGGATGTTCCCTGTCTTCTGGTAGTTCACTTGTTTGGTTGCTTGATTTGTTTTTTAGTGAAGGTGGTCTTTTCTGCTTATCAAACGATCTTAGAAGCTGGGACTTAAAGAAACAATGGTGAGACTTGCCATAAAATTACAAGAGTTGGCAAAAATACATGGATGCCTTTGGAAAAACAAAAGGTGGTTAGAAACATCAGAACTCAGCAACTCAGAACTCAGGCAAGAACTCAGTTTAAAGGCAGAACTCAGCCTTTAAACATGCTGAGTTTCGTGGGAGAAAAGAAGAAAGAAGCACTTGAACTCAGCCTTTAAACATGCTGGGTTTCGTGGGAGAAAAGAAGAAAGAAGCACTTTCATTATAGAAAAAAAGTAAGACTACTTTTGCCTGTTATTCTTTCCTCTATGTACATGATGAAGACAGCCAAATACAGAGCAGACAAGGTCTTCAAAACTATTTGAGTCTTTTTCTGCATTCCAACAATGCCAGAAAAGGTGAAACTTTGTTTTGATGACATGTTCCTTGATTGTTCTCTGAGTAAGAGAAAAACCAGTATCCAGAGGTTCTTCTGGAATTCATTCCTGAGTATTTGTTGCCGAAGAGAAAACAGACATTACCAGGATTGAAACTACGCCCAGGTTTGTCACAGCAGCAGTAGCAGTGCTTACACAAATCAGTCACCCTGTGACTTGCCACCAGCTTTGTCTGTCAAATTTCTATGGTGAGGGTAACTGGGGAATGAGGCTCAAAGCTATGTAGGCCAGATAATTCAAGTTGAAGGAGGACTGCTGTAATAGTTTAACACAAATCAAGGAATTAAAATTAGATGTTAAGCCAGGTATAAAAAAATGTGAGAGGTATGTCCTCCGTGTGATGTCTGGGCAGTAAGGAGAAATAGTAATTTAACTCATAAACTCGTCTGCATCTCTGACTTACTGCACCTACTTAATTGTGAATATCAAACTGCGATCCCAATGTGTTTTGGTGGTATCTCACAAGTTCACAGCCAGACAGTATTCAAGACAGCATTAATGTGATCTCCAAAGAAAATGCTACTAAGATTTGCAGTTTACAGTAGAAGAGAGATGGCATGAGAGAACACCTGAGTTCTTGAGTTTGTCCTGGCTCACCTGAGAAGCTGTTGCCCTTTGTTAAGCCATAATGTAAGAACGTTCCTCAAATGGGTGTTCAAGCTCACCTGGTTGAGACACCTGCCTTGGAAATACAGTGACAACTCAGCTAGGATGAACACCTTGGAATTGTCTGGAACTGTGGGAAGGTCACTACATGTATCAGAATGACTTGCTATTGCTCTACTACTTTACTTAGTTCTTTTAATGCAACTAAATGTATTAAATCATGTGTCCAGGAAAAAATGATGAAGTGTTGCTTTAAAAATGTAAACCAGTGAGATTGAAAAGGACTTAGAGGTCCCAACTTTGTCCTGCAGTTGCAGTGGCAAATTGTCATTGGATGCATGGGCAAGAGACTTTTGATTAGGTGAAGGGACTAAAAACTTTTCCACCTCCAACATTAGCAAGGTCATTGTTGAAATTGTGTCTCTAGGATCCAGTGTCCAGCTTTACGTGGACTTCAATGCTTCAAAAAGCATGTTCACTTATTGGAAAAGTGCTAGAAGGCTAGTCTGAATTCTGGGAAACTTACCTTTCATTTGAAAGGGAAGGAATTTGATCTGTAGTTTATCCAAGATTCTTTAAGAAGAAGGAAAAAGAAATATATTAAAAATCTAGTGGAAGATGAATCTTGAGAAATTCATACAGGAATTGGGTGCAGCATTTTAATTCAGGCTGCTGTCCCTTTCATCCAATATAAATGCATGCTGTCCTGCCTCTTTGTGCTGGTTAGACCTTCCCACCCCCCCCCTTATGCTGGCACTGCTTCTCAAACAGCAGCACAGTGACCTAGAACAGATAATTTAAACCAACAAATTCCCCCAAAAGATGAGTTTTCAGCTGGGATCTATCCCAGTCTTGATTTACTGAATGGCTTCAGCAGTGCTTATGTCAGCATGAAGGAGGCAAAGACAGGGAAGAACACGTGGATTTGGGCAACTAACTGTACTTCTGTCATGTTAAAATGTGTCTAAACTATACTCTGAAGGCAATAAAATACCATATCAAAGTGCCAAGGAACACAGTGGACTGTCTGACATGATACAAATACTTGAAAAAATCTGGGCTCCATCCTTAGATTTTGTATACTGAAGAATAATAGTGGCTTTGGTTTAGAAATGCCTGGCCAGTATTGGCTGGAAGAGCAGTCTAGGGAATATCATGCTCCACTCTCTGTTTTGAATCTGTGCATCCTTCTGCTCTGCTGTGGTTTAAAAGCTATTCAGTGTGAAATGTGATGATAGTCAAATGTTTTCCATAATGGAAAACTGTATCAGTGCAGGAGCATCAGGGCAACTCTCGTACTTATCCAAACCGTTAGAAGAGGATGGTCCCAAAATGTTGCCTTTTGCTTGTAAAATAGGTGTGACTTGATGTTATCTAATGCTTGGTAGGGTATAAAGTGATTAATGAAAAAGCAGTCCTGTGCACACATAAAAAACATTTAGAGGGCAAATGTAATTTCAGAAGAATCCCATTGAAAAAGCAAGATTAGGGCAAAAGGGGATTTTTGCCAGAGAACTCTGGCCACATTGGGGTGGGTATTGTGGAAGGGAACCAAACTCTGCTCCCATTTACATGCTGTACGTATAGCATCACTTCTTGAAGTCAATTCACTTGTTTTCTCTTCAGACTGACATCAGACAAAATCTGATTCAATAATGTGTTTGAACTGAGGATGACACAGTCAATGGAGCAGAGATCTGATTGACCCATAAAAACGTTCTCAAATATTGAGTATAAAGGGAAAAAATCTAGCAACTAATGAAGGAGATTGGTAATGAAGGAGATTCTTTCTTATGTAAGGAGATTCTTTCTTATGTAAGGAGATTCTTTCTTATGTAAATAAAGTTCATAAAGGAATAAATAATGCTTTAAGGATTCATATCCATGTATCTGTTCAATTGGTGGTTCCAAGAGAAAACCTTTGATTGCATATTCCACTTTTCTGTCTTCCAATGTTTTCGCAACTCAGGAACCCAGGAGGCAATTTCTTTTCTGTATTGCAAAAGCAAGCTCCATCCCTTTCCCCTAGGCTGTGGAAATGCAGAACACAAAGATGGTCCCCACTCCAAAGATTTTTTAGCCTCAAATGTAAAACAAAGAGACAGTGGGCAGGCACAACAAACACAAAGCAAGTGGAACAGCGAGATCCTTTCCAAATCAGTCATGAGCAAAAGTTGCAAACTAGTGGCACAATTATCCAATTAAGGAATTTCTTTTCATAAATAGCACCTTCCACTCCCAGAGAGTTTTACAGGCCTCACAGCACAGCAAAATAATACTTCCTGTGATGAGGAAAAAATGGCAAATTCTTGGCTGATTCATAGACCTCTAGAGCCAGACATGGTGGCTCATTGGAAGTGTGAAGAGGACAACCCAGAGATAACTGGATCCCAGTCACGACTTGAAACAGATGGGAACACTGTAAAACAGCCAAATGTCTTGGCTGTCCCCTACAACGTGCAGAAACGTCCCTGGAGACACTGCCTGGGTGTTTGCCTGCAGTTCTTTCTCTCAGCCTGCAGCAGGAAAACTCAGTCTTGGATGGAAGGCAAGACAACACTGAAGAAATTCAGGAAAGCTTTTAAAAGTGAGAACCTGGAACAGCTGATTAAGATTTTTTATCTTTATTTTTACTTATTATTAGATTCCCTTTGCAATTGCCCTTACATTGCCAGTGATTGCCATATGTAATTTATAGAGAATTATAGGAAATGACAGTGCAGTCATCAACAGGCTAGAGGAACGGAAAGATAAGAACCAGAAACATGGAACCAAGAAGGTGTCCAGAGACTGTCCTCACTCTGACTGCCGTTCCTGCTTGCTGTAAGCTCTTCCCTGTCTCTTCAAATTGTTAAGAGTGGAAGTTTTAAAAATCTCAAAGTCTTCATCCAGCAGTTGGTGCAAGTCTGGAGGAGCCTGCGCTGGGCCCACTGATAATGAATCAAAGACTCTGCACTAAAGTCTGTCCATGCACTTCCTTGGGGTGAATCACAGGGAGGAGGATCTCACACCAGAGGCTGTGATCTGACTGTGTACTGATTGAGTCGGAGTTTGAGCAGCACTAGGGTTCTTTGCAGAAGAGCTCAGCAATTAGCAGCAGTAGGGAAAATACGTTATTCTAACCCGGGATTTCTAGTTCCCAGTGAGAAACTGGGAGAGCGTAAATGCTGGCTCTGATTTCTCCTGCTCATGTAACCTGGGCACATTACACTCTTGGAAAACAGCCTTGCAACTCCAGAAATGGGCTGGCACCACGCTTGCCTTTGGGATCAATGTGCTAATGCTCTCAGGCCGTTTGTACCAACAGGTTGCCTTAACTTCCAGTTTGAGAGAGACATTATTTTAAACATAATTATACTCTGAATATTCACTGAAGCCCTGGGAGTGACATACTTTCAGGCAATTGCAGCAGAAATGTCAATAAAAGGAGCAGTGCTGGAAAATCATTAGCAAAGAGTACTTTTAACTTTGTTCCTTAAGCACATGGGCTTCTACCCTGGGCAAGCTTGCTGACAATTCTTCTGTCTCCAGAAATTTATTGTAGCAGCAGAAGTTGAAACTGGTTCAGTTAAAATAAAGGATGTGTGGATCCTCCAGCTAAACCCAGAAGGAAACCCAAAACATGGGCTGTTAGAGGTACAAAACACATAGTGCATTTTTCTTCCTCATACTTCTGTTCTTGCTAATT